>NC_068369.1:46514686-46639686 GCF_020536995.1 Dreissena polymorpha | reverse complement strand
CTTGTGTGTCCGAAAATTAAGAGTCACGAAAAATAATTATTTTTACTAATAAATGGGTGTCCAAAAACTTAGAGTGTCCGAAAACATAGAGTAATTACGGTAATTATTTAATGATTGACGGCGAGAGAAATTCCACCTGATTTACGTACAGATAACTGTTTTCTGCTTTAAATTTGCAATTTAAAACCCATTTTTTTCTAAATCATCATTACCGTCTGTTTTGTTTCCTGCGAATCAATAAAGTCAAAACTGCATAGAAGTGACAAAAACTATGGACACATTTGTTTTGATCTCAGTCCGAAAACATTTAACGTGATAAATTTTAATCATCTCACACAACGACTAACTGTAAAGAAAATTGGTTCTCTCCCTGTGCGTCCTATTGCACGGTTGAGTTAAGCTGGAAGATTGCGTTTCGCTTGGCTCGAGTTGCTGGAGGATCTCGGGCTGCTATGCAGGGGCGGTGGAAGACGATGAATCACAATAGTGCTCCCGATGCCTTTTAACTTATATTTCGTCCTGAGAGGATTGGGGCGAACGTTAAATCAGTGGTCTGCGCCTTTGCGGCGTTTATCTTTGTCACTGTTCAGAATTTCTACTATGGTTTTATTGCGAAAATCAAAAGCCACTTTCGCTTGTTTTTTCCATGACGCAGATGATATTAGCTAAGGTCAGGTTGAAAATATGGCTTGTTGTGAGCTGTTAACGATCATGGCTTTGGTGCTTCATCGACCCTGTAGCCAAATTCTACACCTTGTGTTCTATGTACTGGTTATCATGCACTATGTGGAACTTAAGCGCATTTATAGGATCACCTATGTACTGTTTCATGATTGGCAGTAATCGTCGTCGGCGTTTCTCTATCTCTGGTGGAAACAGTTCATTTATGTTACAGCCTGACTTATTTATGTTACAGTCTGACTTATTTTGATTAAGAAGGATACCCGCTCTTAGCATCTGTTCACGATCACTGTATTTTTCAAATTTTGCTACTATCGGGCGGGGTAGATGTTTTTAGTTTAAGCCACCATAAATCCTATGTACACTTGCAAAGGTTATTGATGTGTATGTTAGCATAATTGTTAATAGACATATCGTTTTCTATTCGTTCTGTACGATATCGTCGCAAAATTGTTTCACAATAGTCGTATACCTTGGTATCACTCGCTGTGTTTTCTGGTACTCTAACGCAAATAAGATTGGCCATAATGATACGCCACCATAGTTTAGTTAAATTAACTTGGATCATTGTATTTACATTTTCGAATGTTGATGTTTGCTTCTCGATTTTATCAGTTTTGAATTTGAGTTCCGACCGTGTTTTTGATGTATTTATTTGTATTTATTTTGTGTGAATGGAACTCGTCCTCAATATCACTCAATGACTGACAGCTTGCTTCGATTTCGTTCAGACGTAAGTTCATGGATGCATTTTCTCATCGCCATGCATGCACATCCACTTAGACAAGAGCCAGTTTGTTTTGTTCTATATCAAGTTTGGATACATGCTTTTTTTCGGACTGAAGACGAGAATCCAACCTCTCTATCAGCAATATTAAAGCGCCATGGTCGTGCTGGTTTGTGTACATGCCGTATATCCTGTGAGTACTGCTAGATATAAGCCAAGCAGTGGTTCCGTTTCAGATAATGGGCGCACTCAAACACGTCTTGTTTAACGTCCGCATCGCCCAATTCCCGCTTCTTAATTATAATCTTCGCGCTTGTCTAGGTATTGGTCGTCTTACGAGATGTTGATAATGTCAGTTGAGTCCGAACCGACGAGTCTGCGATCAAAGAAAAATCAAACTAGAGTTGTACGTAAGATACATGTTTTCGATAAAACTCCTAACGCAAGTTTAACGTCATGTCGCGCGAACACGGTTATGACCATGGCTTTAGACGGCATTTGACAATTGTCCCACTTAAATCAGCAAAATCATCCGTACAATTAAGTTCATGAACATTACCCATACTTTCCAGAATTTATATAAGGTTTTAAACATGGTTTAAACTTTTTAAAACTGTGTTATAATAGTTAATGCAAAATCAGTATATATATGTATGGTTTAAAGATATATTTCTTATCTACTATAATTTAAAATCCCTTTCCGATAATGAAAAACGAACAACAACAATGCTAAGAATAAAAAGATTTAAATAAAAAATAGTGTTTTTTTTTATAGTTATTTTTACTTTTTAACTGCCACTGTAAATATAATTTAATTGTATTACTTTCTTCTTTTACTTTGCAAGTGATAAAAACTATTTATTTGTTTGCACTAATGAGGACAATCATGAAACGTATATCATAAAGTTTATAATATTTCAAAACAACTTCTTCAAAATTCATATGATGTCGAAATGACATTGCACGTTGTCATGCCTATAGTTGGTGTATTTGAGGTACTCTTTTTCGGTATAAGTATATTGACTTCCATAACGTTTTATTGAATTTATTTACATAACGTTTTATTACGGCGTAATTTTTGTATTTCGTACGATATTATTTTGCAGTTGAAAGGCATTCATTATTGAAATACTCGCAACTAGCAAATCTATTAAATAAATGCTATAAATTGAAATACTCGCCTTTTAAACTTCGCACCAAATAAATATATAATAATGCAAGCGTAGAGCCATTTACGTATTGTTTAAATAAATGAAAAACATATTATCGTAGACGTTAGATTTTAAGTTGCCTTTGATATTATTGCTTTTTTGTAAAAATGATAAAAAAATGAGATACAGTAGTTGTTGATGACTATGCTGAGTATAGCGTTGTTGATATTTTATATTTATGCTCACTTTCATTGTGATAATGACATTGTGGCCATTGCTTTATTGTCACAAACAATTTAAAACGTTCTATGAACTCTTTTTATTGAGGTGGACGTTGAACCCAGCTTCATTGACCAAAGATAATGTTCAAAGTGACGGTAACACAACGACTAGCCCTTTACCTGGTGATGGTCATCGCAATTCAAGTTCTCCTCGCTTTGCTGTTGGCGACTTGGTGCAGATCAGAAATAAACCGGAGATTTTGAAAGACGAGCAAAAGGGGGTGAGTTAACATTTGAAAAAACACTCAACAACATTGATTTATTAAAACAGATGTATAAGTAATGTACACAAGAGCAAGTGTTTTGACATGATTTGAGGATATTATGTTCATATGTTTGAGGGAGATAGCATCGGAACGACAAATCGTTGGTTTATGCCTCAATAACCAACACACAGCCGTAAATCATTTAGATTTTATCGCGAATTTATATAACTTGTCTAAATAATACGAACACTTTTTTAATATATACATCGCCTTTTATGCCACGATAAAAAGATGCACAAACGCGTTACCGTTAGGGCTCGAACGCGTCCAACAATTTCTTCTGGTCAGATCGGCGGGTCAAAAACGTAGAATTTCGAGTCACTGGAGCATGCTACAATTAATGACGTTTACACCATGTTGTTGAACATCTTTTTAGTATTGCACGGCACTAAGGTTATTCTTTTAACATCATTTACTGGTTAGAACAATAACAAACACAAAAATGTTGCAAGTTATGAACCTAAAATAAAGCTTTTCTTACTCTCGCTTGAAGGCAAGGGACTTCATCACTTTTTTTCGCTTTAAATGCCGTTTCAAGTTTGAAGCCGATATAGATTGTGCAGACAGGTTTCGCTTCAGAAATTTGCCATTTGGTTGTTATTATGTTTTTTCCATTTTTCTCAATACCATACATCGACCTACATGCGTTTGGTGCGTGTATTCTCTTAATTTGGAATATAAAAAATGCAAAAATGATCGAAAAGACATTTTGACTGCACTTTCTTTTGATCTATCTACATATTTAGAACAAATAAACCCTTATATTGCCTTATGTTAATTCTCGATATGTCCCGGTATCGTTGAACAAAAGCATTAAGCCGGATAGGCGGGTAATTTTTCGACCCGCGAATTCGATTTGTTTTCGGGATCCGTTTCAGCCATATTGTCCGTGACAGCAAAACATCTAAAAAATTCTTGATGACTTCGGCTTTATAAATTAACATCGAGCAAATAATCCAAGTGGTTTCATATGGATTGTCAAACATAGTAATGTTATAATGGTAATTAATAAAACAAAATAATTGCCGAATTAATCAAACTTTAATATGTATGTAAGCTTATATACATATACATTATTAAACTAATGTTATTTTACTGCTATTTTATGATACATTAACTGTTTTGTTAAACAGTTTGCTATATCGCTCGTTTATGCAGTTGTATTTTACGACATTATTTATTGGAATTTCCGGAACTACTTTCACAACATTTAGATCCGCCCATGGTTTGTTGCATAATTACCCACACTTATCATCCGGGTTGTGTTAAAATTCAGAAATATTTTTCGACTAAGTGTGGAATATGGCGCTAATAACGGAAGATTATGATTTCTGATGTGTAAGAACCAAACAACCATCAGAACGATAAACCGTTCGTTATTGCAGCGATAACCAACATTAATCCGGAAATTACTTCGATTCTTCGTGTCGGTAACACGGAACACGCCGATACTAATTGATTGTATCGCGCCCATCACCGATCAGCACGGAGCTGCTAATGATGAAGACGGTGCACGCACGGACAAACACGGCGAAAACACGGTGGATACACAGACTATCATTTTAGAACTCCGAATAACACGGACGATGTCTGATAGAAAAGATGCTTACAAGGACTTTCGTAGTGTAAACACGTTTAAAATACGGAGTATCACGGAGGAAGACGGAATATTAATAATTATGACGGATGGTCATATTAAAACAGGCGACGTATTATAGAAATGCGTTCGGGATTCTTGCGCATTGCTTTCGATATCTATACACTGTAAAGGTGCAGCCTCCAGAGACGATGACGTCCATTGTGCTGTCTTGCATCTGCATACAGAATCTGAGACAGCGCTATGGAAATGAGCGTGTAAGTGTCGCTGACCAGGGGACCGTTTCAATATACATCGTAGTACACATTTACGATACGATTTATTTTTCGAAGATACATAAAAGTCCATATCATATGATTATAAATTTTCAGTACTTAATTAATTTCATTGGCATCTCAAGCGCCGTATATATTTGACGAGCATGGCGAGCTAGTTCGTCTACTTATTAAGATTACAAAATTATCTCGTAAGTTAAAATTGTCATACGATCGTTTATGAAACAAACCCCTGGAGGACAACTATCGCAATATCATAACAGGACAATTGCGAAACGACAACCCGCTCATAGATCGGGTGATGAAGCTTTCTTCGAACTCAACCACAAAGGCATCACAAAACAAATGCGAATAGCTTCGGGCCGCTTCAGCTCATTACGACAGTATATGAACATTGAAACGAAATATTACATTGACACGTAATGTCATGTAATCGAGTTGAGCAATATTATGTGGACTTACTTTTTATGAAAAAAAAGAAGTGAGTATCATTTGTTAATAATATGTGCAAGATACTGTTATGTGTTATGACTATACACTGACTATGTTATGCAAGAAAGTGTTATATAAAACAAATTCTCATGACATTGTGCACACAAGAGCGTTCGATATTACATCTTCGAGTTCCGATTGCAGAATAATGGGATTACAGAAAATCAACCTGGTTTTATACAAGTTATTATCCGTCCGGGACAGGTCTTGTTTTCTCCGTATCGCTACCGTGTTTGTCCGTTTCGTTGTCGTAAAGGTCCGGGACGTTCCGTTTAAAGGCCGTGTTGGTCCGTATTTATCCGGTGCAATCATTGTTTTTGCCGTCTTTGTATGTAATAGAGCTCTGCTCTGCCGGGACAGTCCGTGTGGGGCCCGTGTTGATAGCGTGTTGATGCCATGTTCGTCCGTGTGGATGCCGTGTTGTCAACGGGGTGATAATCTTTTGAAGACAGTCGACGCTCAAAATCCTTAAAAGTTCACAGATCGTCCCGGATTGTCCCGGATCTTGATAAGTGGGCGGAGGGTGGAGTTCCGGGATGATCCGTGACTGCCGTGACCATCCGCGCTTTCCTGGGATTGGGTCTTAAATGAAATTAAGATCAATACACTTGTTTGAAAAATCAAGCTTAACAATTGACATATGCAAAGTGTAAGGAGGGTTCAGTCAGCTTCGATATATCAGACTTGCGATTTTTTCGACATGCATTGTTCTTGTTAAGCTATTTAAACAATGATTATTTCACCGTATTACTGATGCATACAAGATTTCTTGGAATGTAGTTTGAAACATTACAAAGTTCAGAATCGAAACTCTTAAACGTTGTATCATCAGGATAATTTGATACATATTTAGTGAGACAGTCAAATAAGCATTTCAATATGTTTTTTTTTTGTGTGAAATCCATAATTCCAACGTCCAAGATATCTCAGCGTATCACCTGTGTAAGTCAAGTGTAAGTCAATTTTTGGTCAGCGTAGTCTTTACAAAGTGTTGTTATGGTATGGGTATATAGGTAAACTGAACACATGTATTAACTGTTTTTCATAGTGTCAGATTAACGACGCTATATAAAATTACTAAATTGCATAATTCCCTAACAGATTTGAAATTTAAAGCAAGATATCGACGTTTATCACTGATTTGGAACGTGTATCTATCGAAACCGTAGTTTGCACTGTCCGCTGTTTATCCGTCTTTCCGTCTGTCCGTATATCGGATTTTAGTTTTCAGTCGGTTTAAGATGATTCACAACCTGACTTTGCTATGATGGCTGATGCTGCTGTTAGAACGAACGGTACTTCTCGTACAGCTTAAGGTTGCGCTTTTTGTAGGGGGATGATTAGAGACTGAGTGCACTTGTTGGGTCACTTCTTTTCTTCCCAGATCTTCTGCAATAATGCCGTCATTACAGAAGTCGTTACCCCTTGACTGTGCTCGATAAGCTCGGTAGAGACGTTGTTTACTACCGTAGATTTTTCGACATTCAGACTTTGCACTGCCTCCTCCACCTCTGCCTTTAGTATGGACGGAATGGTACTCCGCTTGTGGTATAGTATCGTTCTGCACCCGATTGTATAAACGCTGGTTAAAGTTACCGCTCGGTAACATTCAAACCTTGGTAAGTTTGCGGTTATTCAGGTATAGTAACCTTCAAGGTAACTCGATTGTATAAACACGATATACCGCAAAGTAACCTAACCGCGCATAGTGGAATTTAACCACCGGTAACTTTAACCAAAACATTCCCACAATGCATTTATGCATTTTCTAATGACGTAAGTGTCACGCTTATAAACAGCGACATGTATTTTTTTTTTTTATAAAATTCATTCACAAATGAATTCACAATAAAATAAAGTGTAAATTTTAACTATGAGTTCATCAAAATGACCAGGGACAAATTGATAATGATGGCGGGATTTGCATCATTTAGCGGAATCCCTGGTGCTTCCAAACTGTAAGAGAGTGCTTACAAAGACGTCTATTCTTCTAATTGTTCTAGATGTAACATAAAAATTATTCATGGTCGTCGTAACATGCTAGACTATTCTTCTAATTTGGCTTATGTTTACAATAAACTTACTTACTTTCTTGTACAATAAGGGAATTTACCATAGACAAATAAAACCTTGTTCAAGTTTAAATATATCTTCGTATGCAGAAATCTGCAAATGCAACCGAGTTCACCTACGGCTATTATTTGTGTCGTGTTCTGAGAAAACTGGGCATAATGCATATGCGTAAAGTGTCGTCCCAGATTAGCTTGTTACGTTCGCACAGGCTAATCAGGGACGACACTTTCCGCCAAAAATTGATTTTTGCTAAGAAGGGACTTCATTTTAACAAAAATGTTATAAAAGCGGAAAGTGTCGCACCTGATTAGCCTGTGCGAACTGCACAGGCTTATATGGGACGACACTTTAAGCACATGCAGTATGCCCATTTTTTCTCAGATCACGACACATTTGATAAACTGCTCCGGTTCATTTTAACAGCAGTAATGTACAAAGAGTACATGACGTAGCGTGTGACAAAGAAGAAAGTTTATTGAGTTCTCAATTGAATATAATGATATAATGGCATAAGGGTCTTTATTTGACTATGCTTAAATAATTATCAAAGACCCTAGATGCAAACTCGTCAATTATTGAATTAAATGGATTATTTATGGATTTTAAAGGATTATAAAAGGTAAGATACTAGTTCGAACGTGTTTTGTTTTTTGTTTGTACTTTTGTTGTTCCCTGTTCTCGGAGAAATGATGTTAACATGGGCGCCATTGATGCATCGGATCACACACGGCATACCCATAACAGAATATAAGAAACACGTTCTGTGCGTCCTTAAATTCGTCGTCCGAAGTCGGAAATCGTATTGCCCTGTAAATTGAGTCAAATAAAGTGTCAGTCGCCGCAATTTGTTGTTTACTCGTCGAAATTGTGAAGGTCGTCGATGGTTAGTTTTTATAATGTCACGCGCCGCGGCCATTTTGTGTAAGTTACCTCTCGGTTACTTGTACTTTCCCACCTAGGGAAGAAGTGTATGTTTTAACTGGGTTTTAACCGATCGGTATAACTAACCAAATTTTATACAAACGCTTACCGACCAGTAACCAACATGTTACAGACTTTTAACTGCCGGTATGTGGTTAACCGCCGGTTTAACTGTTTATACAATCGGGTGCTGAAGGTGACTGAGATCTGGTTGAAGCGGGTAGCATTATTCCGTGCACCTGTTAACGTGCATGTGTACTGCGGAAATCATAGGTTATCTTCAGTGTCTGGCATAGCCATGGCATTGGGCAGACTGGTCTTTTTGAGGATCTTGAGGGTGCTGACGGACTTATTACTGCTGCCTGTGGTCATCTTTTATAATGCTGATATATTGCCCCTCAATCCAATACTTCTTTGACTCTTGTATCGTCATACTTATCTCTCCGTTTTCTGCTATTCTGTCCTAGATCCAGGCTGGTTTACTTATAATGCCTGAGCTCTCTGTTTTTGTCGCAGATGTCAATGATCTCGGTCATCACCGTTGTTTAATTCCTTCTCTCTATCAAGAACTTCTGCGGCCGATGACTTTATTGATGTTGTTGATGTCGATATAATTGTCTAGTATGTTCAGGGCTGCAGACCTGTTACCTATCTGTTCTTGAAAGGACTGACTGTTATATCTGGATCATTCAGTTTCTCAAATCCAATCCGAGTGTTCTTGGTGATGCACCTGTTCTTTAAGTTAAACTTCAGTTTGATCGGGGCTGCAGTAAGTTATGGTTGCTACCGATGTCTGTGCCAGGAAACATTCTGGTGATTGCCTTGTCGATTTTGTTCTAGAACCCTAAGAAATTGATCTTGATGTGTACTTGCCCGTTTGAAGCATACCAGGTTGCTGTTCTGGACAGTTTGTTTTGCGTGTTCTACTGAACTAAAGAAGTATCAGCCTTCTTGTATTGGTATTTGCTATACCAATTCTACATACTGTCCCTGACCAGTCTTTGTAGGCATATGGTTCAACCTTGCGTTCTAATCACCGAGGACAATGAGGATGTCTTTGCTTTTGACATTTACTCTGACTCTGCTTTGCTCTATGATTCGCTCTGACACTTTATAAAACTGTTCGATCCCCTCGTCTACATAGTCTGATTTTCAGCGTAGAGCTGGAGGATGGTGCTGTTGTGAGTTCTCGCTCAGGTACGGACCAAGATAAGCCTGCTGGAGACTCTGTTTCAACTGATGACGCTGTTGATTACCTCTTTTATAACGATTAAAGCAAACCCGTGCGATGTATAGAATACTTCCCGCTGAACAATAGTTTGAGCTTTTTGACTGTTGATGTTTCTCCGAAGCCCAGCCACCTTACCTCGCTACGCTAGTCCTTTGATGTCTGTTCGGTAGCGCTTCAGCTCTTGCGTCAGTTCTTGGATCTGTCCGTACGCTTGTAGTTTTGTCACGTTACATTTTCCTAAGAATGGTCCCTTTGTTGCTATTTCTGTTCAGATGGATTGAGTAAATCCTCGCGGCGCTCGTCTCCTCTTCAAGAACTTGCAGCTTTTCGTTAGAAACATGCAATAAAACAAACTCCGTTTTGCCCACCAGAAGAGGCGGTTACAAGGGTGTGCATGGGTTAAGGTCCTGGAACCAGAAGTGAGAGTTGAGTAGCAGGTGAGAACCAGTTGTGCCCGTCCTACCGATTGAGCTTCTGCCAAACAACAATGCATTATTTCTACGCAGCACACCCTCCTTCACTCCCTCTCTGTCTCACCATCAAGTGCTTTTTACGTGGAAAATAATAAAATGTATTTAACTAACATGTTCATGGAAATGGACTGCTTTAAAAGCAAGTACAAGAAGCATAACTTACACACATATATATACACATATATCATTTATTTATTGTATTTTTTATTTTTATTAATATAGAAGCGATTGAAATCAAACATCATATTTATGTGGACATTACAAAAACAATAAAATAACAAAATGCATGACACAGTGACAAAGAATTAGCGTTTTTGTTATTATTTCTTTTGGAGCGTTGTGTTATTTTTTATTGAAGAGAATCTTGCATGTGTTCATATCTTGATAAGACGCAATGAAGGGAAGAGCGGAATACAAATATATTTTTTAGGAATATCGAAATTTTTGTTCTTTGCTAAATTAATGTGTTTCTTTGGGTAAACTAACACTTAGGGGATCTTCCGGTTTCCATCATATAAAGATGATCGCATTCTCTAATAAAATTTAATACCATATCAAGTTACATGTTGTTGCAAATTTCATTGACTAGTTTATGAAGATAATCAAGTTCGGCGTCAAGCTGTGCTTGTTTGTCGAGCAAGATGATCAATCTTACGAATTAAACATCTGTTTGATTACTGATTTGCTAAAATTATTATATCGAATTAAATTTTTGTTTTTGTTTCTAATCTTTCGAATTGTTTTACTGCAAATATTAGTACATGATAGCAATAAACGATCTCCGTACAAGTCTAGTTTTATTTAGATTTATTTTTTACGTGTTAGAATACAACAGAAAATAACTTGTGTAAAGTATGTATGTAAATTAATGTATTTACGAAATTCAATCTGCTTAATTACTGATTTTCTTAAATTATAATCTCAAATTACCAATATTTGCGTTTCTAATATTGCGAATGTTTTACTGGAAATGTTAGTACAATATAGCAATTTACGAACTCAGTATAAATCCAGTAGTATGAAGATTAATGTACGTGCTATAATACAACAAAAAAGAACTGTGGTACAATCTACTAGTGACTACAAGAGTTAACTGGTAAATTTCGCTTCCCGATGATATATTTATACAGTAATGCAAATGTTTATTTAAAATGACAACAGCTATCGTAAAATGTCTATACAGCTAAGAGATCAACTTTACTCATACGACGATGTTCTTTTTCAGACCACTGGTAAAATTGGTTTCATAATGCATGTGGATAAGGATCTGCATGGGGTTATACTGCAGATCCATGTGGATGGTGATTTGTGGTTGTACAACCCGAAACAAGTCACGTTGTTGACGGGAGGTAATTACAACCTTTTGTCGAACTTTATTTAAATACATTGATAATGTTAACAGAACGAGGAGTGGGTAGCATTTCAGAAGAGTGCCTTTCATCACCAAGATGTCGAGTGCTTGTCTTTTAACTGTCAATATTATAATCCATTTCAAAAGTCCGCTTCATAAATTTCAAACGTCTGCATGTACTGCCATATAGCTTCAGATTATTTCACGCTATCGCTACGCTTTGTACTAAACATGAACGCTTGCTTATTCTTAAGCGGAAGTGTGTTTTTTTTTAAGATTTACTCGTACCTTTTAAATATGTTAACTTAAAAGACGGTCGTCTGCTTAATTCATTTTCGCGGAAAACGATGATGCTAACTTTCTTTATGTAAGCGCATGTACTGTAATAGTTCACGAACACATAAGTGTTGAATTCTCTTTTAGGATTAAAATTTTACAAAATTATTTAAGCAAGCGAAAAAATAAAAGTGTACGTATAACTTCATCACAAGCTCTAGAAAATAATATAACAACATATTTTTCAATTTTTATTATAATCCGTATCTAGTTGGCGTTCATATAACCCAATACTTAGTTTGGCAAACAATACTAGACACAAATAGCTATGATAGTGCCTACAGAGATGCTCAATTCGATCACAACGTACTGTTCATGATGAGCTGACGGTTTTCTGATTATAGTTGAACGTTGTTCAAATGTAAAAAAGTCGTAAAATGTATGTTTCTTAAAATGTTAACCGTCCGATCATAAAATAAGAAGCAAAAGATATCTCGTAATACATCAAATGGTATTCATATTTATTTTGTCTTTGTAAATTCGTTCCTTTCGTTTCTGGGCGGCACTTCGACACATGCCATCACACATTTGATTTGTCTTAAACACTGCGTTTTAGTGGACAAGTAGTGAAGCATCATTTATAGTGGACAAATAGTGAAGCATCATTTAACAATAGTATACTATTCAAACTAGCGCAACTGAATATCTCTTTGGAAATCAAAGTGAATCAATATGTTCAAAAGAAAAATAACAATTAGATCTTCTCTGTTACAAATATGTTTAATACAATTAAAGCAAAAGAAACATTTATACCACAAGGTTGTTGGCAAATGTATCATCCAAACAACAGTTTCACTTATAGACTTGATTAGAGTAACACACCAAACTAAAACGCGAATGAGATAACATTGTATATGGGCGCTTGTTGGTTTTATGTATTTTAATTCTTATACAATTTATATGTTTTTGACTTAACCATGTATATACATTTATTATTTTAAATGCATATTCTAATTAAACTATCTTATAAAAATTGGCACACAGTATTGCCGTGCTTTTTTCAAAATCAAATGGAGTCATACAACTAAAACATTTCTTTTTGAAGAGTATGCACTTTAAATAATTCGTTTTGAATTGTGTATGGTATGCAAAAGAGGCCAAATGTCATTTGAGACCAGCATGCGCGCAGCCTGGCAAGGAGCTTCCCTGTCCGTCATAAAGTCACGGATGTGCGGGCTGGTATTGAGCTACGCTGGCCGCGTATGGTATAATATCAAATTTCGCATAACGCGAATCATTTATTTAAGTCCCATATAATATAATTTCGGAGCCATTACATCTAGTATTCGCGACTTCGCTTCCCCACTTTGTTCCTTTTGAGAGCGAGTTTGGCCATTCGCTTCTTATATGAGTATCCACTTAGTACACTAATATGAGTGGTTATTGTAAATACTATTTCGTGGAGAAATCTTTTTTCATCAAACATATACTATTCAATGTATTCAATAATTAAGAATGTATAATTGGTTTAAACAATTAAAAAAACACTCTTAACCGCAAAGCACGAAGCAGATACATGACTCGTCATACTCCGTTGCTATCTTTAGAATTTTGACATAAAACTAACCCTATATATTCTGCATGATAGTCATGGGTCATGGGCTATTTATTCCTACATGTTCCACCTTCAAAAATAGTTATCGCCTCATTTTAGATGTAAACGCAAAAACGATCAATTAATTCCTTTAAATTAAACATGGGCCTCCGATGTCACGCTCATAACTTGTTTTTGTACTAACAGTAAACACAGTTATAATATTAACCTATTTAACTTAAAAGAAACAGAAAGCTTATATTTCGTGAAATATCTTTGTCATTAGCGAATGCGATGTTAGGATTAATTCATTCGAGTCTGCATGCGGAAATGTTACCATCACTATTTTGGCCATTGGCAGGTTAGCCTTTGATGAGAGTCATCGAATAGGCGCCATTTAACAGGTTATATCGCGACACAAGTCAAACAATAATAGGCGTGATAATTACCTCTTCTTTGTACTTTTTTGACACCCTTCACAACGACTGGTTTGGATTATCTGACATATAAGTGAGATCAAGAAAAAAGACCTTAGAGACAACTGAAACAAAGAAAAAGTGTTTCCAATCCATGCATAGCCTCGACACATTTTTTCAAATCTAAAAATGAAGAAAACATAGAATTGGCAAAAACTGTCATTTTGGACAATTAAACAAAATGTGTTTTTCTTTCTTAATGATCTTATTCCGTTAAACTGTTAGTAAGCTCATCCGCCCGTCCGTCTGTCCTTAACAGTTTCGTGTCAATCCAATATATCCTAATACTTAAATAGATTTTCACGACACTCATAGTTTCATTTCTCCTAAAGCTTCTACATGTTTGCGGTTAAATATTCGTGAACACACTTATTAAAATAAATATTCATTTTCAACAGCAATGGAACGTTCACGATAATTTCGTGATTTAATTATTAGCTTTTTTACGCTTTATGTTGTTTTGACTGTGCCGAGAATGTTCCGGATAATGGAAATGAGTCCGCAATGCGACCAGCTTACCACCGTTTTGAATTGTCTCACGCGAATATATTTATATATAAATTTGCATCTGAGGTTTACTCATGATTGTGTAGAAATTTCATACACCGAGGCAATACAGAAAAAAGTTATTATATTTGTATAACGATAACAAAAGACTATAGAAGCTGTAATGTTCACAATCAAAATTCCGTAACAGACTTCTGTACGCTTGCGTTTGAATCTTGTTTAAGTGTCGGTTTATTTTAATCTCGCACCATTCGTTTCCATTCGCGCCAATATATGATGTCATTTTGCTAGTGACGAATGAAAAACGGCGCCATTAAAATTCGCAATAAACAACATTTGGTGTCATTCTACAACTTGTTATCGATAAATAGTAAAATCATGAATAATGACGTTTTAAATTTATTGTATTTAATAACTAATGGATTTACAAGAAATGAAAGAAGTCAAGTTAGAGGATTATTAAAACCGAAAGCAGCGTTGACGTGAAAATATAAGGAATGGTATTGAAGTAATATTTTAACTACACTCTGTTATTTTGAGTGCCGATCAATAACACAGTTTTGGTTTATTTTCCATTCGTTTACATTAAAAAATCGTTCTATAATATTAGACACAACAACCAGAAATTGCAGCTCTGAATTGATGGCACCTTGCGAATCAAATGTATGCCTTTTGTATTAAGAATTTGCTTCATTGTTAATATAGGCTTAGATGTATGTTTTCATGCATGAAGAGTTCATTGAACTTAACCGTCAATGTTAGAGCCCACTTATGGCAAGCGCTTCGACGCATAATCATAATAAATTAGGTTTCTCATGAGAACCTAGGTTCTCATGAGAACCTAGGTTTTCAAATGAGAACCTAGATTTTCAAATGAGAACCTAGATTCTTGTGAAAACCTAGGATACCAAACGAGAACTTAAGTTCTCAGAATGAGAACCTAGGTTCTCATGAGAACCTAGGTTCTCATGAGAACCTAAGTTCTATGTGTCTATGAGAACCTAGCTTCTCATGAAAAACCTAGTTTCTGATGAGAACCTTGAGTTCTCAAGCGTAAACTAAGGTTTTCAAATGAGAACCTAGGTTCTCATGAAAACCTAGGTTCTCATGAAAAACCTGGTTTCTTGGGATTTCATAAACCTAGTTTCTCATGAGCACCTAGGTTCTCATGAGAAACCTAGTTTCTTGGGATAATGCGTCGGACCGCTTGCCATTATTAACCTCCAGTTGTCTCCCATTGCTTGGTACACGCTGGCGGCATATTAGTATAATGATAAGCAATAGACGTGAAACAGTGAATGTTACTCCCAAAGAACATTTTTTGAACAATGTTCAGACAATGCTAAGTAATATTCAACGAACCCTGTAGCAAACTTCTCGAGGAATGAAATTAGTTAAGTAATCGGTCGACATTGGTCTGAACACGTTAATAAAAAAAAATAAACTGTTTATGAAATACATCTTTAATTGTAAATATTATTTTGAGACTAAAAATTGAAACAAATTCAGGTCAATCGTTACATATTACATTTTTACAGCATTAAATGAGTATCAGATATTCAGTTCCCCTTGCTCGGGCCTGAAACGACTGTACGGTACAGTTTTCTATTTTAAGTTTGTCGGTGATATAGTAAGCAATCATTATGGTAAAAATAAATGTTTTATCTCTATTGATAATGTGTAAAAATGTATTATTCAATCGTAAGATATCGGCAACACTGAGAGAAAAACTTATGCACTAAAGACTTTGCAAACATATTCAATAACTTGAGATATCTGCAAAAATAAAGTTCTTAACGGCACGTTTTCATTCTGTCCAGCCCGTGTGTAATCATATGTGAATCACATTGATCCTGCGCCCTGAATAATATGTGTCCCGTATTCCAAAGGAGCAAGTTTACGCCGTTCGATGCGTAATTCTGAAAACCTAGGTTCTCATGAGAACCTAGGTTTTCAGAGAACCTAGGTTTTCAGAGAACCTAGTTTCTCAGAGAACCTAGGTTCACAGAGAACATATGGTTCCCAAATGAAAACCGCGGATATGGCAAGCAGTTCGACGCATAATCCCAAGAAACTAGGTTTTTCATAAGAACCTAGGTTCTCATTTGAACCAAGATTTTCAAATAAGAACCTAGGTTCTCATGAAAACTTAGGTTCTCATTTGAAAACTTGGGTTCTTGAAGCCATGTGCAATCTTCAAGCGAGAACATAGGTTCTCATTCTGAGAACCTAGGTTCTCATGAGAAACCTAGTTTCTTGGGATTACGCGTCGAACCGCTTGCCATACCCACTGGTATTTTATTTGCAATCATATTTGTTACCTGAGAATGTAATGTCTTACTAGATACGCACTTTTTTAGAGCGTTTCATTGACATTTTGAAGACACACTTCGCGATTGACAAGCCTTCAGATGAGAATGACAAGCTTGTAAAGGCTGTTATGAGAGGCGATGCTAAGGATGTCTACGCGATCATCCACCAGGCTTACACGGATTTCAGAGTAAGATACACCTAAAATTAAACTCATAAATTCTCGTCAATATCGCCGTTTTATTCATTTAAATTTATACAAACCAGAGATCGTCGCACCGTCGGTCTAGCAAAAATACAGAATTGAGATAACGCAGTATGTTGTGAAATACTTTTATTTGAATAATAACAAAATTCTAAGTCTTGACATTAGCACCAAGAGAGTGTGAGAAACGCTTGCCATGGTCATTATGAATTCTAACTACAAACAGCGTTAAAATACAGGAATGTCGCGCGCGTCCGTTGATACTCTCCATTTAATTACACAGCATAATCAGAATTTTGTTATACACTGTACATGCTATGCTTATAGAGAAAATACGTTGTCGATTAGATTATTTTTATAATAACGTTTCACGCTTGTAAATTTGCCTGACATTATAATTATATTATTAAACACGCGCGCATGGGTTAAAAACAAAACATGATTATGCCGTAGCTAACACGCGCTCACATAAACTATACATAAGCGCAATAAACACACGTGCGCACGTGTTCAACAATATTTAGAAAAGTCCATCTTTTTGCCAGGGTAGATATCATCTTCAAAAAAGATATCATGTAAAGTTGGCCGAAGGAATTCTATTTAATTATAAACCGATAAATTACTTAATAAAATTGATAAGCATCATTTTAATGGAACATTTGATTCCGATTACAACACAGCAACATATGTATGTATTGATCGCAAGTGACGTATTCGTTAGCACGCATCACAGGTATCAGTCGTATCATATCGCGAGTGCGTGAATGATACGTAATGTCACTGTCGCGAAAAGCGTGTTTTCCGAATATATATAACCTTTTAATTAACGGGGAATATCGACGGTTGCGGCGGTATATATATATATAGAAATTATTATTTTTATCCCATTATTTTATTAAAATAGCAATAAAGCGTGTAACATATATGCTCGAAAAGAGGTTATATCCATTGATTTAATACACATATATATTTATGAGGGAACACAATGATATGCCCCTTTGCAATTTACTAAATTATTTCGTTTCCGAATTATATTATCGCTGTAACATTATTTTGTATATATTTGTTATCCTTTAAGGTTCCGAGCACAAACGAGGTCACGTTCTGTAATCTCATTTTTGCGTACTATCAAATAGAGATAAGTTGTTCAAGCATTCAGTGTACTTACTTAAATAAATGTTGGTAAATTATGCAGTTGTTACTCGTTTAAAGTATGGTATAAAAAGAGTACAACCTGGATATGGTGTGCCATGGCCCACACCGGCAATTTCTGGAGGCATTGGACATTTGTCTGAAGCTCTCGGGCTTTTTCGCCGATACGCGCACGTGGTCCATCATAGCTATCAAAAGGCCTTTTATGATTGCATTGATTTTTCCATGACGACGATCCATCATTGGTTTTTATTTGATGCATACTTTTGAGTTGTGTCTTGTGCTTTCGTGCTGTGTCGCACTGTTTGGCAAGTTGTACCTAGTGATAACTAAAATACCACGTGCAATCCTCAGGTTGTTTTTATAGCGATTTTTGCCGAAGCTTCATTTTGTTTAAATAGCAATATACTATAAACTTGGTTATTTATTAATGAGTCTGATATATTTTTGAAACCTGCAAATATATTTCTTAAAATATACGTTTTACATTCGAACGAATTATATAATCAAGATTCATCAGTGCTGCGGTATTTTCGAAGAATGTGATCCAAATTTGCTTCAACCATAAATGTGTGTGTTTTCGTGAGAAATTGTGACCTCTATTCTTAGCTTATGGGTTAAACAGCTCATATTTTGTTCAAATAAGGGGGCGATTATTCTCATTGACCTTTAAAGATAAAATTTTAATCTATAATAATGGAACCATTGATTGCATTATTAAAGTTTATATGTGTGCATTATATTTAAAAAATATAAGCATATGCTATGTGCCTAATACGTTTTGAATCAGTATTGTGCCTTTATTGCATAGATGTTTGATATTTATGTCTTACTAACTCAAACATGTTTATTATTTTATTACACTTGACATTGGATCATTTACAATATAGACTTTGGATCATTCAACATATAAATATATTGACATATGATACTTTATAGCTTTCTTTCTTGATTTTAGGAATTGACCAGTGCGTCTTTTTGCGTAGATCACAGTGGTAACTTTTTTGTCCTAGACGCCAAAGGAGAGAGGTACACGCACTGATCGCCTATTTTTTATGTTTAAAAAAAGTTGATAAATTCTTTGAAAGTTTGTATTAGATAATTAAAGAACGGCGTCAGTCTCAAACAATTTTAAGCATTCTTCCGCTTCGGCTACCTCAGGTGTTGGAGCACTGGACTAAATTTATAAGGATCGCGGATTCGATTGCCCGTCAACCAAAGGCCCGTACCCAGGCCATGGTCCCTGGGCCGAGATTGCCCCCCAGCTGGTTGTCGATTTTTTTGTTTTTAATAATGGGCCCACTGCAATATTTTCTCTCATGAAAGGGCCCACAGTATACTTTCCCTCGGTGTGCGGTAAAAATGCCTGAGGTAAAAATGCCATAGGTAAAAATACGCCAGAGGTAAAAATGCCAGAAGTAAAGTGGTAAAAATGCCCGAGGTAAAAATGCCTTTCCCGCCCAATCTTTGTAGCAAATTATGTGCACTAAGAAATCGTTAATCAATATACACTTGAAATAAGTATCAATATGAAACAATCAAACAAACACACAACGAATTCCCTAAGCTATGTATGCATACGTTTGCTTTGCAGGGTAAAATACAGACATATTTTAGCATAAAGTTTCACCATTCATGTATTATTTCAGGAGGACTTTCACCCGAGATGATAGAACTAAAGATATTTCCAATGCTAATGCGAGAAAAGCCGTTGACACATCATTCGAGTTTGCTCCCGATGACCTAGTGATGATCCTTCCGTCAAAGCAGGTACGTGGAGACATGTGTTATGCTAAGACTAACACAATATTTAAATGGTTCTGGTCAACATAGTGCATTGTACTAGACTTTTTTATTAGTTCTTATGTCCGTGTCACTTATATGTGTTGTTTTAAATGGAGATAGTTTTTAATTTACCAATGATTAGAAACAAAGTTTTCCGTCAACTAAATCGAATGAAAACATTATATTTAATTTAGCGAAACTAACTCTCTATTGTTATTCCTAATGACCTAACGACAAAATGATATAATGCATGTACGTCGGTCCTAAATTGTTAGCAGACAGTTTTCTTTACGTTGACAAATTGATGACTTCTGCAATATTTATTTTTTTATAAGAGAACACTATAGACAATATACTTTGTGTTAATTTTTTTTTCATTTCTTAATTTATTAAATTATATATTTAATCCAATAAAGTTAGCATGTTGCAGATATGTGTTATTTTATTTAATATCGTATTTTTCTCAGTGGTGCTTAATAAAAAAAGCTTGGATAGTTCTCTCTAAATCTAAATCTGATTGATATTGGTGTTATGTATTCACTCGATTTCGAGACAATGTTACAAGTACATTACATCAAATATTGCTACGTAAAATGAAATATAAAATTTACAATAAAAATGAACATTTGCTTTCCGTTTTGCCGTTTTTTCCTTGTCACATTCATCTAAAACACACATAAACAGTACTAAAACTTAGGTAAGTCCTTGATACAGGTTATCCATATAAATTTGCTTTGTTATCATGGGTTTTTAATTTATTTTGGAGATGGATTGGAAACCATTCGTATCTGTACCTCTTAAATAGATTTTCGGTGTTGAATAAATAGTATTTCACTAGCTTTACATCAGAATTAGCATAGTAATCCCATAAACATTAACATAAATCTAATTTACCTCATAACTAAGCCGATGCTTCTGTTTAAAGGCTGTTAATGCAATCCTTGTGGACTCTCGTGGCTCAGTAAGATATTGTTAGTGTTGTCAAAGTTTTAAAACTTATTTAACAACATAGTGATACAACAACGTATTCAAACTTCATAACTAATATACAATGCACACATGCTTAAATGTATGCACGTATGATAGTAATAAAACAAAGATATCATGAGTAGCTCACTAATGTTTTAATGGAATTAGTACATCAAACAATGAATAATGACGTACACGTTAATGTTCATAATTTCATTAACATACTCCAGTGTGAATAGTAAAAGAAGAAAAGCAAAACTAGCACACGGAGAAATAATATCGCATTATATAAGCACAACAGTATGTGTTGCGTTTTATGCCGTGTATGATGCATAGATGTGTGATAATTATTATTTATTCATCAAACTTGATTAAACTTTAGAACTTCTCGATATTTGAGTAAAATACTACGAGATCCCGTTATTTCAATCGCCTAACCATGGATTGAGTATACAGTCGACACTCGAAAATCCGAAAATTATAAGGCGAAATCACGACATGACAATAACGATAACGCGACATTTCGATGACAGAGATACTTTATTACGAAAGTACGATGATGCTATTGTTATATAATTTCTCGTTAGCATCAATTAAGATTAATTTGTCTCATTGTTCATAGTTCTTTATTCATTATTTTAATAAATCATCAATTAAGATTAATGTGTCTCATTCTTTATTCAAGCTAAGCATATTTTATATGATACATTTTAAGGAAAAAACACACCATTCTTAGTTAATCAAAACGAATTTTTCAAATGTAATTTAATTCTTGAGTTAATTCAAGACTTAGAAACTAGTTGCCTAGTCCTTTTTTAGACAGAATAAGCAACTGCTGCTTTGTAACTTAACGACATAACCGAAAACCATTTATACGAAATATGCAGCTATCCGACAAGTTAAATTCTATGTCAATCAACTTGAACACATTAAATGCATGTTTTAGAATAAAATTTCAGGTATATTCTTCGCGCTTAAAAAGTATTTCTTGTTCAAACCAAATCAGCATTTTCTACTTTTAACATTCACTTCATATCAGCTAAACTTAAAACCTTTAAAATTATGAATTCAGTATTTATTATTTAAAAAAGTGCATTCCGTAAAATTCCACTTATGTGTATATACATGTAAATATATTTATACCATAGCTCATCATTCGAAGCTGAACAATGAAAATATGAACCGAATGAGGCATTGACATTGTCTTATTTTAACATTTTATCAAAAGGAACCACACTATACCACAAATCTATGCAAATCATTATGTTTGTACGTAATATATTTGCATTTTTATTGTAGCGCATACTTAGCTTTATTAAATGATACCACAGTTCTTTTTTTGCGGTTATAATAATAAAAAGTAACCATTTCCTTATTCTTTACTGATATACTGATATTTTTTTATTACAAACAAAATTTTAATTAGCCGAAGTGTCCTTTACATCAATGCAAAGCTCAGTACTTGTACTTGTAAGATATTCACAATAGTTAGTGTTATTCATTTCAATTTTGTTTTATTTAATGTTACCTCAATTCCTGTTTAGGCTGAATGTAGAAAATGAAACAATTTTCTCGTTCAAATCGAATAAGGAGCACATTTCTTTTGTGTGTTATTTAAAAATTATCCTGTTCCTTTTCACGCTGCCAAATTCTTCTGTCTGTTATTCAAACCGAATAAGAAACTGGTATTTTATACCGCAATGCGTAACTTTACAATTGCCATTCTGTAGTGTACGTTTTAAAGGGGCCTTTTCACTGACTTTGGCATGTAGTGAAGTTTGTCATTAATGATTTATATTGATAAATGTAAACATTGGATCTAAAAAGCTCCAGTAAAAACAAGCAAACAAGAATTCAATAAAAAAGGAGAAAAGTAACCCTCAACTGGGCTCGAACCACTGAGCCCTGGAGTTCTGCAGTAAAAGTCTACCGCTTAGACCACTCGGCCATCCGTGCTCATTCAATTAGGGATGTATTTTATACTTTTTATAAACAATCCTCGTAAGTTCACAAAATATAACGACAACAACTGAACTTTCCAAGTAACTCAATCATTTCGCGTTGCAATGCTTTACTATTTTCAGGTTTTAAAATCGTCAAAAGGAGCAAATAATGGATATTTTAGAGTTTGATTAACTTTCAGTATTACTGTTTTCTCACAAATATCATAACTAAAACGAAAATTTGCGAATATGAAACAACTTTTTGAAATTTTGTCAATTTATCAAAACGTGAAAAGCCCCCTTTAATATAACGACTGCAACTTACTGTATTATTAATACAGAGTCTCTGCTTAATAGTAGAACATTTGTGAACGATTGTCAAATGTCTGAGATTGCCACTTTAAACTTTGATGAATTAGCAATTTTTTATTTCTACGATTAACACTATAAACTTTATCAGTTGTCAATCTGGATTATCAATTCAATAATGTTGGAATCCATCGCAAAGTAGCGTGACACTTTGTATCTTAACGTAATTCAACATCGCGACGATACAGTCGATTTAAGGCAAGAAACAGAACATTTTCTGCTACATGTACGATTTGTTGCGATCTCAAAGACTCTGATAGTCATTAGGGCTGTATTTTCTCATTCGCGTCCAATCGGGGTCGTTCAAAGCGTAAACAACTTCGCAACATTACGCGTCTTGTATTACAACGACAAAAAATTTAAGTATTCTAACTAAAAATATTGTGATCACACCCGAGCTTGTGCAGACAAAATCTTAACATTTTATTGAATTTGTTAAATTGTTTTATACTATACTGATGGCGAACACATACACAATTTTACCATTATTGAAAATGACACACACCATGAACATTATTAAGAAATAGTATGAGACGTATGTTAACATACATCATTAATTTCGTTAAAGGTAGTTTTTGAAGTTCAATTTTAACGAGAGATATCTGCCTTGTACAACATAGAATGTTAATCGGCACATTACATGCGTAATAATAACGCGTTCGTTTTCAACAACTTCTATTTAAAGGACGTAACTTTTGGTGTAGCAATCGAATATATTTCTAACGTATTCAGTGATTCGGCAGTTCAGGAATAGTCAACATAGATTCAACATATACGCACCGAAAATAAATCTTTTTTTTATCTTTCCCTTTTCGTACTTTCATAATAGCGCATGTTTACTGATTCCTATTTACTATAAACTGATATGTCGCTGCTCTATAATATATGTACCGAGGTCGGCATAGATTGATTATTATAGCGTGATAAATTGTCAGGAAAAATGCAAATTTTCAGAAATCCTCATGAAGCGTTTCAATTTGTTCGATTAACTGCGTGTGTGAAAAAGCTTTAAGCGATCATAACACAAATGCCAGTGGTGTTTTAATCTCGTATTGCATCCATTATCGTATCTCTTTGTTCCTTTAAAGTAAAAGAGCATTTATGAACAGAATGTACAATCTAAGAAAGGTTAGGACTATGACCAAAGCAGAAGACTGGCGTCCATATGCAGTTATGGGTCTGGCAGGTTGAACACTGGTATGCCTGACGCGTGGATGGGATTTTATTTTTCTTATATAAAACTAAATTTTGTCACCAAATCAACTACCGTATATTAAACGATTTGAACACAACTGCTACATATTGACAAACATTTTACAAATCTCGAAAAATGTTTAAATATAGAACATATTCATATTGTGCTGATTCGGATTCAGAAATAGATCTCCGATTAAAATCTGATTAATACATTGTAACCACTATACATGCCGCCTTAAGGATGCGATCGCTAAGATAATTAACAATGTCTATTATGATCATATCACAGCTAAGTTAGAATTTGTGTCAATTTGGGGTTAATAAGTTAGAGTATAAACTAGGTCAGCAATTCAATACATTTTTTATTATTGTGTGTACATTGAACATAAGTGAACACATGAAGTGCAATATAGTTGCCTGTTTGTACAAAATATCGGTAATATTTAGAAGTACTTGTTTTAACATTATCAGTCAGTCATTATAGCTTCTAGCATTAGTTTACTATGTGAATGTATAAATCAAATATAAGATAACACTGCTTTTGAAACTAAGGAATGCGGATAATTGAATAAACTTGCCTGTGCGTATTTGAATGTACCTACGCTTTGCTTGTTAGCGAATGCATGAAACATATGTATGTATGGTTCAAGTGAAAACAGAACACTGAAAAGAAACTAAAAATTGTTGTTTGACTTTGTCTAATTCTCAACATGTGTGTTAATGTTTAAAGTTGTATTTTAATCCGGGCACACTTCTATGCTCTTAATACAAATACAGCTTTTTGTTTTGTAGACATTCATTGAACTTGGTACAATAATAAAGATCGAGAAGGGCCGACTAAATTGCCTTCTCATAAGTGTGTGCGGGAAGAATGATTGGTACCGCCAGGAAGATGTTACGTTAGTGAATCGAGGTAAGAATAGCCTCTTAAAGCATTGCATTCGTGTCAGTCAGGGGATTAGGAATGATTCATATGAATATGTAAGTTATATGTCGCTTTAAAAAAATCCGGCAACCAACTAAAATACTTCGCTCTTACGCTCACAGATGAAGATCATTAACGTTAATTTTATCATAATGCTTAATATAGTAGTTATATAATGGCTCTATATGCACAAGAAGCCACCATGTGAAGAACGGACAAAAAATGGAAGCATCACAACTTCGGCACGATGTCATGTTTCACGTTTACATGAAGTATGTGATAAGGATGATACATGGAGCCGTTTTTAACTTAACACTTGCGTTTTAGTCTTTGGGAAATTTATGTGAACATGAATTTTCCGATATGTTTTTGAACATAATTGTGTTATGTGTGTAACACTCCGTTACTTAGAATTATATTCATTCAGGAAGCATTTTCTCTCGCCCGAATAAGAATTCTTTTTCTGTATTTACAGCTAATGCTCTTATCATTAAAACGCACGACTGTTGAAAAAAGAAGTCCAATTTATTTAAAAAAAACTGCTTTGACAAAACAGAATATAGGAAACACTGTTTTTTTTCACACATTCATGCGTCTGTTTAATATGCTCCCCGATAGTCGCCGCTTAACTAGTCCGCTCGAATGATATTTTCGTCGTTTCTGTGTGGGGTCTCAGCAATTATCTGAGGATGTGTGTATTTCGAAGTGTATGAAGTTATTCTGCTCTGAAGGCTGCATTATGTGTTGACCCGAGTGTGCCTCAGCACTCTTACTTAATTAACTTACTAGCCTTTTTCGTTTCGGAAAAAAATGTAAGGAACTTCTTATACGAATGTAATATACAATTTATATTTAGAATCCTTATAGATTGATAGTGTGAATACTACTGGCACTAACTTCCGATTTCATAATGTGCCTGGGATTTATTGCACTTTGGGAAGAAAATAATGTCCCCGCAGAAGAATTCATTCAATTCATATTTAAGAAAACATAGTCGCCATAACAACTTGACTTGTATAGGATTTTCATAAAGAATATCGCGGTAAAAAGTTTGTCATACCGGCACTGTTAACTGTGGAGAATACGCTGACTACTTATAAAGCGTAAAATAACGTAGTGTCAATATAATGTGAACTATTTATATTGATAATTTAAAAGATATTGTAAATATGATGCTATAAACGGAGTGAATGGAGACTGTGCATGTTATTCCATTATATTGCTATAGACCTATATTTAAGGTCGCCCTGGCGTAGTGGGCGTGGTGTTCGCCTCGCGACCGGGTTCTTTAGATCTCCCACAAATATACCAATAACTAGTTCTACTTAGGAAACAGACTCGAGGGCGTTTCAATAAGCTTTAGGCTTTCTATGCAATTAAGCTTCAAATGAATAGGTTTAAACTGAAGACATATAAATATTTTCATTGGTATTGCTATTTTATGGGGCTGTTAAATGTTTTATAACAACTTTATGTTAGACCTTTTTATTCGATAATTCAATTGAAAAAGGAAACTAAATGCTCACTGTGCTGCATAATATAGACGACACTTTTTATGCAATGTACTTCGTCGCGAAGACATAACCGGCATGTAGATGCGATAAAAATGAACACATAGAAAAAGTCTTTACTGTCTGTTGAGCCACACGTTTTTGAAGCATCATTTGACGAGTATAAATTAGGCTTGTATTGTATACCGCACACAGCAAATCCACTTGTTATGACAAAAAACATGCCTGATGATTAAAAACACGCTCTGTTAGTTTCCAAAATTCGTCTTATGTCAAAAGTGTCTATTTAGTCTATAACATTGAGCATGTTATTTTAATACAATTAAACATTTTTGTACTGACCGAAAATTTGAAAATTGATGGCATTGGTCGGCTGGTGCAGAGAAAGAGGGCTACAGATTTGGGAGATAGCGAATAAAATAACATTCCAAAGAATAAATGAAACGCCTTTCCGTATACCCGCCGAGAGTGTGAAGGGGAGCAAATAGTTGCTCCTTTATTCTGGTCGAACTATTATTTTCATGGAAATCAGTTTGCGTTGAGCTGTAACAAATTTGACAGAATATCATTTTCGTCCGTCCTTTCAGCCGTCCGTTCGTCTTTTGGGTCCGTCCGTGTTTTTGTTTCCGGGCGAAATATTAACAGTTATTATACGAATTTAATGAAAAATAATATGCAGCGGGATGTTTATGGTATACGGATACTATTATAGGCATTTGTGTTGTGCCGGTACAAAGATTTGTAGGAGTATACTATTTGATCAGCATGTAATTGTGTAATTGATTTATCGTTTTCGTGTAAGATCTCGTGAACTATTTTTTTCAATTTAGAAAGACTTTATATGCAGTATCCTTTTATGATGGATATTAGCATATTGTGAAGTCTTTCCGGTCCATTGTTGTCATTGAATTATTGCCATTTGAATAATAATTCCTTTTCATTTTTTATCTTGGACACTTATGATCCGAATTTTATTAAACTTCATATTCAGTATCTCTTTTGTGGGACATTTGCATAGATTAAGGTTGTTTCTCTAAAACTTTTTTAGTTACTCTTACGTTTCTTTGTCATATTGCAGGAACTTATCATCCTTAATTTCATTAAAATTGAAATTCAATATCACTTAAAGGCTGACAAGTTCATATTATCATGTCGTTGTGCTCTAGCAAGTTTTCAGGGAGTTTTTGTCACTTCATCGATTTTATAAAAGGTCTCGAACACTTGTTATCTAAATTTGATGGAAAATTATATGCAACATCCGTATAGCTTGTACATGCGCACATTGCCAAATTCTTGAATGTCAAGGAATTTGAAGGGCGGTATTGCCCTTTTATTAATAAGAAATCTTTGTATTATGAAAATTATAGTGTTTTGCGCGAGATCTCGGGAACACATCATTAGAATTGTGTAACCATGTATATCCAATATTGTTATAAAGTGGACGTGCGTATATTGTCAGGTTATCCTGCATCACTAATTCTTGAAGAACGTATTGGTATTCGACTAATAATTTGTTTCCGTCTGAGATCCGGGACACTAATGACTTAAAGGTAATGTCAATGCTATAGTGCCAACCTGTTTGTCTTTCGACGAGTTTCCAGGAAATTTACCAATCCGTCAATTAGCCAATATATTGACAAAACGCAAGCAACCTTCAGTTTCACTGACATTCGTCTTGCCATTGACATCGGTTCACATTTAACACATGTATCTTTTTAACATGTTAATTCTATACGAATTTGATTGTATAATAAGCGTCCAAGGGCGGATTGATTTGCATAACTGATTGTGCTCAAATCACGTCTCAGCGATTGCATCATTGATAAAGAATTATATACGTAATCACTTTTGAAATCTTCTATGAATCTGCAATTGTCAGGTGCTTAAAATATCCCACTGAGGTCAAAATTGGCCCCACCCTAGTGTTTTTCTAATATGTATTTACACAGAAATTAAAAAAAAATCGTCTTCTCTGAAATTGCAAGGCCAAGAGGTTCGGTATTTGGCATGTATTGTAAGATTCTGGTTTGTTCAAATCATGCCCATAGGAGTCAAAACCGGCCACGCACAAAATAACGTAATTAATATAGACTTCTATTATAAATAATTAAAAAACTTCTCTAAATCACTTGGGGCAATGTTTGAAATTTCGTGTTAACCACATACATGATGTATGATGGTCAACTACCAAGTTTGTTTAAATTATGCCTCTGGTGTCAACATTTGCCCCGCGCTAGGGGTAATTTAAAAAAAATGTCTCCATGAAACTGCAGGGCCCAGAGGATGGTTTTTAGTATGTATCATCTTGCCGAGCACCAGTGTCAAATTATGTATAACGAAATGTAAACATCGATAATTAAAAAAAAATCTTTGCATCTTCATGGGTCAGGGGTTTGATATTTGTTGTATAACATGGTTTTTACTCTAAGTTTTGATTGTTAAAAACGCCCATGGATAAATTGATGTATATAGACGTGTGCGGTTAATAACGTTAACATATTATTATCTGAAACCGCAAGGGTCCGTGGTTTAATATTTAATATGCGACAGTGTATGGTGGTCTGTACTCCGTTTGATCAATTCATGCCTGGAATAATAATTGGTCTCACTTTTGAAGTTACTCGTTTCTTTTTTAAAAATAGTTTTATGGCGAAAGCTTAAATTTGTTCTTATAGTGTCTGTGACTTTTTTAAGTCTGTGTCATACGTTATAAAAACTTATAACAATAACTTGACTTACTACACAAGCATCACACTATATACACATAGCAGTTTCGTTTCTACATGTGTCAGATGAGCGACCTAGGTTTTTAGGCAGTATTGTTGAGTACTGCCAATACACGTTTTGCCTTCTTGAAACACTAAAAAAAATGAGGATTTACAAAATTTAGATGCAGATTTGTTTGTTTGTTTGTTTTCTGTGTGTGTGTTTTTAAGGGTGGGGCCGCTCAATCTTAACTTACATGTATCTTAACATTGTGAATTAGTTATTTCGTGGTTATTATTAATAATGTATCTTCATTTGATGTCGTAGTATCACAATTCGTATGCAATTCTAGTGGTTTAATTTGAATGTGAGGTGATTTTTCTGGTTTATACACTTTCATATGCTAATTACGTAAACTGAACTTGAATGGTAATGGTTTGAACCAATATTGTACCAAAAATAGTGTGCAACTAGACATTCTACATTTCAAACACATGATAGTAACGCTTTATACGAGTTAATAAACTATATGGTGATGATACATTTTCATAGTTTTATATGTTTTCATTGGGCCATGGACAGTTTGAAATCTAGTTTTATGCATTCGTTATTTGCATTGTCCTACCTTGTTGTAGGGTCACACAAAGTATCCTGAACATATTATCTAAATACCATATCTTTTACTTTATAAATTGGCAATAATTATTAACTAACAACTCATGTCAAATTATTACATATTGTCGAAGTTGGAAACATGTACATGTTGTAAGCACCTTAAAAAAGCCAGGGAACAATCTCATCTTCTTTACTTTCACCTGTCAGCTTTTAAACAGATATTAATTGTTCAAATTGTTTAAACACTATGATGTGTTTGTTTTGCTGAACCATTATGATTTCTTCTGAAGTACAAATATCTGTTTTATTTTCAAATATAATAAAAATACGCTGTATATATTTCCTTTTTTATTTTACGAGTATGCTCTGTTCTGTTGAATAGAAATACCGATAAACTGTTTAATGCTACTGGAAATAAAACATTGTTGTTTATATTCAATTCCTTAAAGTAGAACTAAAAAAGGTACTTGAGTTTATAACATGTTGGGATCTTCGAAACGTACATTCGGTTGCCGTTTAATATAGGGTTTTATACGACGACAACATGTGTACATTTCCATTAAAAACATCGTTAACCTTCTCTTTTTAAGCTTGCATTTTTATACCTACTTAAGGGCTCCAAATTGTATCCCGATTTTGATATAATAAAATTTAACGCAGTAGAAAAAACCCAACTTAAATACAAATAGTACCACACATATTCCAGAATTAATATACCAAATAACAAATACAGCTGCACACATGTAGTATATAGACATTTGAAGGAAGTCATATAACCGAATATAGCTGATTTTTAAAAGTCTTCCTGACAATTCGTGTTGAAATATGCCTTAGTATGAAATGGATTCTGTGTATGTCATTATGCCACGTTGTATCCATTAAAAGCATGTATGTTCATTTCTCATCGACACTTCGCTTCACAAAAGACTTGTATTTAATAAAATGTCGTTACAAATATGATACTGATATTATTTTGGTTGATACTGAAAAAGAACAGCATTTATGTTTTCAGGGTTCTTTGATCTATTGAAGGAACACTTAAAGACTCACGAGCCGGCATATGAGAGGGACGAGGTGCAACAAGCTGTAAACGAAAACGATTTCGAGAAAATGACCGCAATAATACGCAAGGCTAACAAAGTAATACTGAACTTCGAAATACTGACATGAACACATTAGTTATCTATGATTTACAAACGACAAAATTGTGTACGTTTGATTTTTCAATTAATGTTAATTTAAATTAGTGTATTTTACTTATATGTTGCAATCTAAAGCAAATACCGCGTAAGAGAATATTGTATAAATATATGAATTGTGTCACAACACTGTTTCTGTTAAAGGAGTGTACACGCATTTTTTTTGGATACGCTTTTATAATGCGTCTCGATTGTGTGATTGTGACTCAAAATGCAACGGGATATGTATGAGAACAACTTATTCTGCGAATTTGCCAAAACGAACTACATATGTCGCAAGCGTATCGAGTTCGACAAGATAAGTCTAAGTTAGAAACGTATCCTCACGCAGGTGTTGCTTTGGAATGGCACGACATTAATAAAATTCAACGATCGAAAATAATTACTCCATTACCAACTCTTTCACAGACCTTCTTAAATAAATATGTTCTTAATATTTTCGTATCCGCATCGTGTTGTTAACCATGTACAGGATATTAACTCAATAAAAAACACATTGTGGAATAGTCAATCAAAGTAACAAAAACACGTTTAACGTGGTATCACAAATTAAAGTGCTTGAAACGCATCATATTGTTTCCCATCGACATCCAAAGCCATTGCATGTCTCTACAGCAACAACAGGTTAAATAACGTATGAAATTATGTTCATTTGTTTCACAAACAGGAATTTTATGTAATTTCGTTTTCCACTTGTTCTTCTCACCTCACTCTTCTTCTTTCCAGTCAGTTGGTCCTATTTTGAGCCTATCTACAACTAAGTTATTTTTAGATATAGCTCAAAATTCATATGTGAAATATGTCAAGGTCGCTCAAAATCAATTTTAAAATGGGATTTAGAATATCTTCCCTGTGCAAATTCTCTGCTAAAAAATGTGGCATGCACATCAAATATCGACGGTCAATGCGGTATTATATTTCAAAACAATGTATCATTTGTATGTATTTATAAGTTGAAAGATACTTATTCTCGCCGTTACGACCTCTCAAGTAAATATGCATTATCAGAATTATGCATAATGTTCCCAGTGGACACTAAGTGGAAAATCAACAACTGTAATGAACTCGTTATGAATTAAATGTACATGAAATACCGCTCTACTCATGCGCAATATCAATACTTAAGTGATGCGAAATGCCCGTTTCATTTTGTTGTTTAAGGGACGTGAGTGCGTATCCCACACGAGGCGTAAATTGAAAACAATGACATCGACTATGCATCTTAATATTATTTGATCGCTTTACATTGTTGTTCGATACACAGTTTATATGATTGGAAATAGGAATATGAATTGTTTTCATACATAAATGTATTTTAGGGAAATACTGTTCGTGTGCTCCTATTAGGTTATACATCGATGGTGTGTGTGTGAGTGTGTCCGCTACATAATTGCGTCATTTTTTTTTATAGAAAACAATCTAAAATGTTCGAATTTGAAAGACAAGAAGAACAGTTTTAAATGTATTGACGACGCTGCTTAAATGCCCTACATAACTGGCTCTTTCTGAAGTTAAAACTACATAGTATATTCACAATAAATAACTGAGACTGGTCCACTTGACGCGGTCAATAAGTTACACATTTCGATGCGCTAACAGCGCAGTGTGTGATTGAGGTGAAGTCTGAGGGGAGAAAAATGTTGTAGACTGTTTTTGACTACGCGAATCGCGTGCATAACGCAATGACAAATCTTAAAACAGACATTTAAATAAACACCATATTAAACATATTAACAAGATATATTTATGACAACATTTATTAATTCACATTTAATATATACTGCAAAGTCACCAGTATTAATTGTGATACAAATCAATGTGTGTTCCGATTCCTGTGAACGATTACGGATATCTGTTGTAATAGCTCAATGACTTTAAATTCTTAATAAGGTGAACAATGTTACAGTGTTCAACTTACGACAATTACCACGGGATACGTAGTTCAAGATGTTTCACATGGAAAATGACTGTAGCCTTACCAAGACAGTCGATCTTTCTTACCCATTCAGAAAGTGGTATCGCTTTCTGATTTATAGCAACTGTTGTTTCTTCCCTTTCCCATTTCAATTCGTTTTTCAATAATTGTTCATATCCGAAATTTTGTGAGATTCGTTCGTTCGTTTGTTCAAATATCTTCAATTTCGCTTCACAAAGGCGCCTTTGAAACGAATCAGCAAAGAAATATGAAACAAACTTTAAAAGACCGATTATTATTGGAAGATTGGCAAACGAATGCCAATAACACCGCTCGTTTAAAAAATGCTTAGGCAGAATCTACCAGTGTGATATGAGAAGAGATTTTGCGGGCCGTGAATTTTTCAGGTCGATAATGAAATAAGCACGCGAAATCGGTTGTGCGATTTTTTTACGAATTTGACCCCCGGACAAATCTATCCGCGGAAACCCGCGGATTCGCGAAAAAATCACACTGAGTGAGGTAATGTGATTGTCAACGATTGACAGCTTTAATCGACTTGTTCAACTTATTAACCCGATTATTAATAGTATTTAATTCAGCTCAAATGACCTAAAAAGCTTCTCGATCGCTAGGCGGACTCCATTTCGAATGTTACTCAGCTACTAGTTAGATTTACTGATAATAATAAGTTTTACAAATACGTCTAAAGTTATGAACACATTGTGTTGCCCTAATGATCGACAGCTTCCGACGCGTCTGCAAGGTCATATAAAAGAACAAACTATAACAACATAAAATAAACATGCGAACAGTTCAAATCGCAACGAGTTTTGATATAACCAATGTTTCACATTTGTCTACAACAGTGAAACGATTATTTGTTAAATGAAATATTAACATCCGATTCAATAACAGTTTTCACTTAGTAAAATAATCACGTAAACGATAGAAAAAGCGATTCAATTTTACCAAGAAAACTAGAAATGAGAAACGATGCCCAATTAATTCGTAAATGTGGTTACAACTGTAAACTGCTTGTTCAGTTGTCTTTATGCATTATCACATATATAACACATCATCAAACGGCAAGGTTTAATACAATGATGATGAAAATATGTGATCGAAAGCCTTTAAATATTTTGTGTTACTTTGATATATGATATACAAAAGCATCACGTGTATGTGTGGTGTGTTCTAAAACGATGATGGTATATATGCAATACATTAGTATACAATTATTGTACCATGTTTGATTAAAGGTCGATGAACGCGTCTGTGAATACAAACTAACCACGACAATCGATGATTTACAAGTCAAGGAGAATAAAGAACGTTATTTGAATCCACACCACCACCTATTCGTCTTAGTGGAAGACTCTACGCTCAACAAATTCGGTGGAGAAATTGAGTTTCGAGCTATGCTAGAAAAGCAAATTTCGTCCGAAATACTCCGATCAAGGATTAAAGGTAGGAAGTTATACTCAAACTGTATTTATGTTTATAATGTTAACATATAATGTCTTCAGGCATATTTTGTATGTTAACGGAATTACAAATACACGTTTAAGACGAATTATTACCGATTCTTAATTAACGATAGATATTATGAACATTTATTAACATTTTGAGTGGTCATTATTTTTAAATAGATTAGGAAAATACAGCTTGGGACAGTGCATACATCATTGCCATTGTTATTTACACATACTGGTATACGAGACTGATTATACATACATTAAAGGTCAATTTTCTAAACATTGGAAGATCAAACATTCCCTTTTGTTTTTTTACAACTTCGCAAGGGCATTTAAAATACGGTAATACATTTTGTTTCCCAATCGATGGCATTACATCACGACATTTTTATTTAGCAGCACTTTTTAATGCCTTTACATAACACACAGGATTTTTTAATAAAACAAAATATAATATTCCTCTATATTTTGTGAATCATGCCCAACGAAAAATAATAGTGTCAACAATCATTATTGCGCTTGCATTCCAATGTTTTGAAAGGGAAGCTAAGTCGACAAATAATGAGCTAACATCCGCTTCATAATGCGAGTGTTTGATATCTAACCTGGTTGTACATAAATCTAGATGAGAACGAAACTTGTAGCTACGTTGTTAAAGATTACCCGGTCAGCGCCAAGGGTGATATTTTGAAACTTTCTTAGACACTTTGTATTTAAGTATTTAGAAAAATTTATATGATTCAATGATGATTGTCTTTGCATGTGATACAATTTAAATTTCAGAGTGAATATTGTGAAGAAACTTTAGAAACAAATGATAATAACTGTTGTCGTATTTGGTTTAAGAAATCTTGTATAATACCTAAAATGATTCTCGTTTAGACTCGTTAATAAGACACTGTGTAACACATTTCTTAGCTTTAGCTTAAAGCCTCATAAATAATCAAAATCAACGAATATTTCGTTAAATATTCTGCAAAATTAATGTTAACCAATAACAAATGAGTTTCTAAAAGCAATAGCCACAATGTCAACGGTAGATGTGGTTTGGTAATATAGATTTAACAAAAAACAAAATGCTTGTTTTTTTATTTTGTGTTTCACAAAATATGCCATGTGAATTACCCGCGACGATATAAACGAGCAATGGCTTTAAATGATTATTTATCTTATATAAATTTTTGGAGCATTCTAAGGATAATAAATACAAGACATAAATATTCTCAGATTATTGGTAGAAGTGTTCGGCGATGGGTGAATAGTTTTTTGAATGATTTCAACCAAGAAAGTAAAAATTAATAATACATGTTTGGAAGAAAGGTCTAATCTGTTAAGACTGCTACAATGATTTCTTAATTATTGGAAAACTAAAACGGCTGTATGTACACACACAAAAACGATTCAATAAGCATTGGCATATCATCAAATGTCACAATAAAATGCTTGTTTTGAAGACGTACGCCTATTTAGCCTTTTTAGCAAGTTTAGTGCGTAGGTTAAACATGCATCCTGATTAGCCAATTCAGCCTTTTTAGCACCACCTACAGCATAGGTAGCCTATTTTACAAGTTCAGTACATACGTTGGAAAATACATCATACTTAGCCTATTTAGCATATTTAGCAGCCTTTTCAGCATATTTACCATATTAAGCAAGTTTGGTACATAGGTTGAAAACTTTAATCATTCTTTTAAGCATATTGTGCAGTGTTTTCCGCCTATTAAACCATTTTTTTTAAAGTTAAGTACATGTATTGGAAACAACATATTATGTAGTAAATTTAATCTGCTAAACAGTATTACCTACTTGTTTATTATATTTAAAAAGTATTTTAAATAGGTTGGAACACGCATCCTATTGAAGCTATTTAGAAACATATTCAGTCTATTTAGCTTTTAAGAACTCTTATTAAATATGTTGAAACATACACCATTTCTAGCCTGTAAAGCAGCCTATTAGCCTTAATACGCCTTTTCCGAAAGTTTATTAAATTAGTTCGAACGGACAGCATATTAAGCCTTGTAAGGCCATAAACCATCATAACTCATGATCAACCTATTTTGCCTTCGTAGCAAAATTTAAATAGGATAAAATATACAGCATATTTAGCAGGCTATTTACAAGCCAGTTGCGTTTTTACCACAATGAGTGTGCATGCACCTTTAAGGGACCATTTCGAACAAACAAGAGTTATTCAACCCGGAAGCGACCTACTACATGCTCACCTCCCGTCTGCTGCCTGTCGGACTGACCTAGTTTCGGTACGGGGTTTTAATAAGGGTCGGCATCACATACATCCTACTTAGCGTATTATGCGCTATTAACATGGCGAGTGGCTATGCACCTTTAAAGGCTGCTTTTGGACAAAAATAGTTATCCTTCGAAAGCGACCTAGTGTACGTTTATCTCACGTCGGCCGCCTGTCGGCTCGGGGTTGTAATTAAGGTCGGCGTCACATACAGCCTATTAAGCGAATTATGCGAAATTTACTTGACGAGTGGATATGCACGTTTAAGGGCCGCTTTCGGACAAACAAAATTTGATTTTTATTAATTATAAAAAAAACTAGTTTACAGGATGATATTTTGACAATATTCTGAACGCGTGTCACACATTTTAAAGTATAGAAAAAAATAGAATAAAAATACAAAGGGCAATAACTCCATTATTAACAGATGGTGTACATTGCCAATTGGCTTGCATCATCATCTTATCCATTCATATACTCATACCAAGTTTTAATGAAATCCGCCAAAGCACTTCCAAAATATGGCTCCGGACACAAAAGTTCCGAACGGAAAGACGGATGGACGGACAGACGGAAAACGCCAAAACAATATCCCTCCGCCTAAGGCGGGAATAAAAAACAACATACTTTTCCAAGAAACATGCAATCAAGAATGACTAGAATCGGCTTAATTCTTAAGGCAAAACAAATAAAATCTGTAGAAATAGAAGTAAAACTGGTAAATACTAAACACATATTTTTTAAAGTTAAAGCATTTGCTGTTTAATCCAATCCATGATTTTTCATTTTCAATCACAACATGTCAACACGTATACATCATATGAACATAATTTTGCTTTAGTGTCATTTTCATACCAAAACAAAGTAGAAATGGTTAAAGGCCTGAATTTGCTCACTTGACGTTTTGCTTTTTGACAAACTTCTTGGCGCCCCAAGTGTTTTCCTCTTTTCCAGAATGTCGACATAAACCTCTGACTTCATCATCATATATTTGAAAGCATCGGGCTCACTGTTAATACTAGGATTAGGAAGGCGCTTGTTGTTTATAGTAAACTCGACAACTTTTTGTTCAATTCCACTGCGACACTAAGTTGCATGTTAATTTTCGACATTTTTATGTTATCACTACCGCCTAGTTTGCCACAAATGTTTACCGCAATGACGCATTCTGGTGATATTTCGTATCCCGATGCAGATGGTGCTGCGAGGAACAAAGCACGGAAATCATCAGTAATGCGATGATTGAATGCAACTGGCGGAACAATAACGTTTCCGTTAACAAATTTCGCTGAAACAAAGAGGCAGACGGACGCCGCCATTCTTTTACCATAAACCAATCAATATCGGAAAGCGTTTTAACAGTCTATATCGTAAAATACGTATTCTAACTTAAAATTAATCATTGAACGAATATGTTCGGAGCACAAATAGTTGCTGCGGGCGCAAATTAATTTTTTATTTTTTTCGTTTTAAGATTTTTGATTGCGGGAAATACATCGAACATGTAATCAATTTGTTATGGCTTTACCTACACAAAAAATTCGATTCAAAATAATCTAATATTTAAATAGAAAATCTTAATTGCTTGTTAACTAATATTGAACAAAATTCTGCAATTTAATCCTAAATTTTACAATAAAATTAATATTATTTAATTATTGCTTATTATTTATATTATCTGAGTAAAAATTGGCACGTATACATATAGTCATAATAAAAGTAGATTATTTGTAATAAAACTATTTCATTAACTTATGTATATTAGGTTTTAATTCTACTTTAGCCTACAAATTGTAATGATCCGAAAAATAAAAACTCGGCAATTATGTTTAAATCATCCATGACGGATTATTTGAGTATTAAATATTGACCTTTGTTTTGGTATAATATACAAAAGAAACCTGCTTTAACTTGAAATTAAATATTTAACAATAAATTTACTGGTATTATAACTATTATTAGTGTTATAAATTTAGATTTTTACAAAAAATATTATTATCATAATTATTATTCTTTTTTTTTTTACTTTTTTCGCTTTATTTTTTCAACTACTTTTACCTTGCAACCAATATTTATTGGTAAAACAAATGATTCGGAAGCCTATTGTCTGTGGTGTTAAATTAAACGGTCGCTGATTGTGTAGGTAGACAATTTATTCGGGTTCTGATTGTCCTAGTCGACAAATTTACGAGGTGACGATTGTCCGAAAATACCAAAAAGACGCAGAGTCGATTTTCCGGATGCCATTTGTCTGGATAGCACGTGCTGGTACCTTATAACGTTTAACTTAATTTAAAGATGATAAAAACATTAAAAAAACCATAAAACACATAACAAATGTCGTCACAACACAAAGTTCAGTCCTCATACACTTACGTCCGTACCCGCTCTTACATTCAAGAGGAACACATACCCCTGAAGAAGTTTGGACACGGACTTTAATTGGTGTGCAATGATGAATTCAAAAATTTCGGATACGCATATATTAGTGGTTGAGGGGGGGGGGGGGGAAGAGGGATGAAATTGTTTACATTATAATGTTTGAAAACGTTAAAACGAACAACATGTGAAGATGAGTAATGTCGTAACCAACGTTTTGCACTTCAAATAAGTTCATCCAATACACGTAATTTAAATAGTAGTTTCGGTAAATTAACATCAATGCATTGTTTGTTTAGCAATGATACGTGAATACAAATACATAATACATAAATTACAAGTTAACCATTCGAAATTTCACAAGACTTCGCTGACAAAAATGCCGAAAAGCAGATACAATTTGAGACGTGCAAAGGGGGCATATAATGATTACTTACGGCCGCCGGATTGAAATTAACTCATTAAACAGTGCGTTAGTCTTATTCATTATTGAATAATCATTATTATTTCTGATTTGTTGAGGTTAGATACAAGTTTAAAACCAAATGTCTGAAAAAATATCAATCATTATCATATTAAATGCTAAAAAAAATATGTGTTAAGACGTTCCAGTGTGAACCATATTGCTTAGATTTTTTGTTTGTCTTTTTGAATTAAGTTAGTTTAAGATATGCATTTGCATAATTTAATTTTAACTAAACTTTGTCAAGAACCAGGCAACAACAACGCTAACACAGAAAAAAATCCGGGAGCCAGCAAGCATGCCCGAAGAAATAATAGTAAACACAAATCCTGGATCAAGCAAGCTACGCATTCGCGAAGAAATAATAGTTAACACAAATCCGGGATACAGCATGCAACGCATGCGTGAATTCGGTTACATTACACCAACATAAAATTTATGGGAAGAACGCCTCATACGTTTTACATGATATATGTGATGCCGACTCTAATAAAAAAACGCGCTAAGACTATGTTAGCTCGACAGGCAGCCAAAGGGAGTTCAGCGTGCACTAGGTTGCTTCCGGGGGACAACTCTAGTTTGTCGGAAAGCGGCTATCAGAGGTGCATACCTACTCGTCATGTAAATAGCGCATACTACGCTAAATATGCTGTATGCGACAACGACCCTCATAAAAACCCCGGGCCGAAACTAGGTAAGCCCGACGGGCAGCCAACGGGAGTTCAGCGTTCACTAGGTCGCTTTCGATGGATAACTCTTGTTTGTCCGAAAGCGACCCTTAAAGGTGATCGTCATGTAATAAGAGCCTAATACGTTAAAAAGGCTGTGCATGTATGCATGTTCAGCGTACACTAGGTCGTTTCCGGTGGATAACTCTTGTTGTCTAAAAGCGGCCTTTAAAGGTGCATAACCACTCGCCATGTTAAAAGCGCATACTCAGTAATAAGCTTAATAGGCTGTATGTGACAACGGCCCTAATTAAAATGCAAGGCCAAAACTAGGTCAGCCGGACAGGCAGCGGTCGGCAGTTCAGCATGTACTATGTCGCTTATGAGAGATAACTTGTTTTTCCTAAAGCGGCCCATAAAGTTGCATACTCAATCGCCATGTAATTAGCGCCTAATACGCTTGATAGGTTTAATGTGACTCCTACCCTTATTTAAACCAAGGGCCGAAACTAGGTTAGCCCGACAGGAAGTCGATGGGAGTTCATTGTTCACTCTGTCGCTTCTGGTTGTAAACTCTTGTTTTTCCAAAAGCGACCCTTAAACGTGCATATCAATTCGCCATGTAAATAGCGCATTATACGCATAGTAAGCTGTATTTGATGTAAGGCTGACCCTAATTAAAACCCCGTGCAGAAACTTGGTTAGTCAGACAGGCGGCCTACTAGAGGAGAGCGTGCATTAGGTCGCTTCTTGGCGATAAGTCTTGTTTGTTAAAAAAGGGCCCTTAAAGTTGACTACCCGCTCGCTTTTAGAATAACGAAAACGTCGATAACTTCAACTATATACCAAGCTTGCTAAATAGCCTTAATAAGCTTAATGTTTCAGCTAAAAAGGTTAAATAGGCTAAAAAGAATGTTTGAAACAACCTATGTGCTTAACTTGCTAAATGGACAAAATAGGCTAAATAGGCTAACATCACACATGTTTTTTAAGCTAGAAGTCATAACTTTCATATCTATTGATTACACCTTATGTCTTAAGATAATTGTTATTCCTAATAACCAAATACAAAAATGGTTTGTTTAATAGTATTATTTAATTTTACATATCGCTACTATGAATAGTAACAAAATTGCGTCGCGAGCGGGCCATTGTTCGTATCTAGCGGGCCAATATAATTTATATCGGCTCGCAAAGCCAGGCCGATTTTTCATATCTGATAAGAATCGGATCGCGCGGCTTCAACTGAACAAAATGGCGTCCAAATTCAGTTTCAGCCATCGGTAATCAATAAAATAAAGTACAACTCAACGAAAGGATCGAACATAATTTTAACGACACGTAGCACACAATTAAGAAAAAATATAATAGATAGTACAAATGCATCTATTTATCTATTTGAGCTTTAACAGGATTCATCGAACAGCACAATTTTATATTAAAAGACAAACTTACATCAACAACTTAAATCCGAAGCTTATAATACTAAAATAACAACGATGTGCTATTCCGTTCTGTTTTGTTATTCCATTCGTTATTCCATATTGATTTTAAATCACACATTTTTAAACGATGGTATCGAGTGCTATCCACTTTAACTAAAAAAAAGGTTTACGAAATCGAATGACTTGTTTTCATAGTTATGCATGAAAAACACACATTCACACAATTCGAAATACGTTTTGGATTCGTTCGATGCTTAAAAATATTTATCTGTTAAATATAGATTTACATGTATAAGATGAACTTTTATTCATCCTATGAAAATATGACCCGTTGTATAAATAGCATTCCGACATTTCAAATAATATCAATTTCAAATCTGTTTATCAACCCTATATAATAAATCAACCGGGTTGTTATATTGAAACAAATATGCTCAAACTTTTTACTTAGAGCATGTCAGAAGCCGGTTATATCAGAATATATAAATAACAAACACATATTTAGTCAACCCATATATTGTCAAAACTAAATATATTTTTAATATTCATAAACGTTATAATATTAAAAGCTGACATAAAGCAGTTTTCAAAGAATTAAAGGCATGCGTACTAATAATAAACAACAACAACACACAATTAATACATATTAACGTTATTCTATGTATATTCACAATTAAATACACTTTATCATTTCACTTTTGGTCAAGGTATATTTAATATAGTTTTTCATAGTCCACGATGTTTACTAAATCTTTAAACGAAATCGCAAGATGTTCTTCATTTAGGCGGATTTCGTTTCCTAGCGGAACGGCGCAGAAGTGGAACTTGTCAACACACAATTGTTCGTCGTCCAATGAAATTTCACCGACGTCTTTCCGCTGTGGAATGACATATCGTGGTACCAGGTAACTCTGTTTGTGCGTGTCTTTAGAATGAGGAACACCGTCTTTACTGTTGATGTCCACTCCAAATAGTAATAACATATTTCGATGAAGGCGACGTATGCGTTTTGCTTTCGCGTCACCCTCCTGACGTCGTAGACTGGAAATTCAGGCCCATACCAAAAAACGGCGTATCTTCCCAGCGGTCAGCGATTTTCTGTTTTACTTTTAATGCAACATTTCGCACAATGACAAGATCTCCAGGTTGAATTTTAGCATCTCTTGCCTTCATGTCGTATTGGCGCTTGTTAATTTCCGCTCTCCTATAAGCAATCTCTTCAGCTTTGTGGTATGAAGTATCTCACCGTTCACGCCGTTTTCGAGCGTATTCATTCTTATATTTTGCATCAATATCTTTAGTGTGGAGACCTAGAAGCACATCCGCTTCGAGCCTGGGTTGGCACCCAAACATCACGAAGTAAGGTGAGTACCCAGAACTATTGTGCATACTCGAGTTATATGCGTGCACTATTCGACTTACACAGTCCTTTCAGTTGCTTTTCTTATCTTCTTCGAGTGTACTAAACATTTTTATTACGGTATGGTTAAATCTCTCGACCATTCCATTACCCATGGCATGATGCGAAGTAGTCCGGGATCGATATACGCCTGCAAGTTGACAAATCTCTTGAGTGAAGCTGGACATAAAATTGGCTCCTTTATCACTATGAATCCTTGCCGTAAATCCGTAGTGAACGAAAAAAAATTCAAAAATGACACGAGCGGTGGTATAAGCCGCCGTCTGGTTGTTGGTAGGAAAAGCTTGGGCATATCTGCCTAAATGGTCAAGGATAACGAGAATATTCACCTTTGGATTTATCGAAACGGAGAAAATGTAAACACACAATTTTCATAGAAGCTGATGTCTGAATACTGACAAATGGGGCTGCTTCTGCATGTTTCTTTAGCCGAATGCACCTAGAACAACTGACTGATGACAGTGTCCATACCAGGCCAGTAATATCTCTGTTTAACTAACTAATGGCGTAGTGCTGTCCCGAGTCTGATTGTTGAGATCATCGTGAAGAGCACGGAACACTTCATTCCGTAAATGTTCCGGTAGTATACGTTGTTATTACAACTGGTTCCCATTATTGGCTATCCGATAATAAACGCCATCTCTCAGTACCAATGTGCTCAGTATCTTTTGTACTTATGTAAAGCTGAAATATTCTCGATGCTCGCGGAGCTGTCGTCCTGGTGCTTTGCTTGATATAGTTAATGAGTTCTTCAATAACTTTATCAGACAGTTAAGATCGTCGCCAATCCTTTGAACTTAAAGCATGTGTTTGCATGACGGCATCTGGAACAAGTGTTTCTTGTTTAAGTTCGGCTATCTTTGAGGGATCAGGGTCCGTGTACATACCGTCTTATCGTTTTTTTCTTTTTGCATTCGACAACACGAAACACGAAAATAAACGCATATTAGTTCATATTCTGATTTTCTTATAACCGAAACAAAAACAAAAAACAAAGAACAAATCGACTTATTTATATCGTTTTTCGTTTTACTAATTTCAAAACAAAACACGAAACGTGTATGTCTGTTCCTATTTCGTTTCAATTTAAATTAAAAAAACAACAACAATATTTGAAAATTGAAACAAAGCGCCTGCTCTCATTTATCGTTCTTGATTTGATAAAACGATACACGGAAAACGGAAAACGAGGGGCGCTGCGCAGCTTTATTTGGATGATAACTCATGATTAATCTTAGTGCGCAGTTTCCTCCCTTTGAAACTATTATTTTGAATAATAAAATGTTCACTATTACATGTATTATAGAGGAATAATAGACAAGTCTTGACACAGCTCTTTTTGCCTAGTCTAATGGAATAATGAATAAATCAACAGTAAAGTTATATACCAATGTACATGCCTGCTTTTGTTTCAAGTCATTGGATTTGATTTAATGTATAACATGCATTACAATAATCGTTGCACATAAAAATATCTTTGTTCGGCGTAGCCTGTCCCTTCAAGTAATAAACAAAAATTGAATTATTTACTACACTGTATTCATATCTGTTTAAGTAATGAAATAAAAATCCACATTATTGCTAAACATATACACATGTACATTCAATTAGTATGGTGAATTATGCCTATGAGCATGCACGGCCTCATAAAGCCCTGTTATGGCACGTCGTGTGCCGTCCTGGGGACCGTTTCAATAAGCTCTCGTAAGTATGTTACGACTCGTAAACCAGTTGCGATTATCGCAACTTGCCATTTTGCGTTTAAATAAACTTTCGCAAATTACGATATCGTAGAATTCTCTCGTAAGTCTACGAGACGTAATTAGCAGTCGTAGTTACGTCGAAACCAAAATGGACGCCGCGTATGTTGTGCATATAGACGCCGAATAAGAAGCTTTTGGCTCCGTCTTTTTTATCGACGACAATACAGAGGAAGTAAACATGTTGTTTTTTATCCCTTGATTACTTTCTGCAAAATATTTAACGTTGGAATCAATATGTCAGTTACTGCCCTTTGTTTATTTTCTATAAGGATAAATAAATCAAAATAAATTGTAATTTATCGTACGTGAAAACCCTTAAGTGTATATTACGTGTGTGATTCAATTATATTGTTCAACAGCAGTTGAGGTATATGCGCTTTCCGCCGCTCGAATTATTGTGCAATGATTAATTTTGCTGTAAGCTTTTATCTCCATTGCAATGTGCATGTGATTTCGGAAGTTTTTTTGTTCGGATAAGTACTCAATGGAGCCTTGTTTTTTATTGGTTAATGTTTGTTATCAACGCTATACAACTCGTTACAATCTATTCCTTTTCTTTGTATTATGTTTATTTAATATTCTGTCAGAACGATACATGTATTGCTAAATTATGTTGGATTAGAAAATGTGCCGAGTTAGGCAACTGTAAGCCTACATGTGTATCAAACCTACAACCACAGAACACCAAAGTGATGATCATCATGAAATAACAAATCAGTTACTGAGTTATCAAAATATCTTGTTGTTCTTGAACACACATACACAACAGTAACATATTATAGTATTTTCATTACATTAGAATTATTATTCACTTTTTCATTTTGTACTACACCAACAGGTATTCATCACTGAAATAAAATAAAGATTTTTGGCCAAAGGAAACATCTATTCCAAGCTGGCAGATCTTTATGGAATCAGCAGACCATCTTTCGTTATTTGACATGCCTTCACGAGTTCAATCAGAAAACATCTGATCGGTAAATGTCTGTATTTCTATAATCAATTACTCAATCATGATTTTAAACGGTTGTAGAAAATATGTTATTTATTTAAATACATCATGTCTTACATATAGGATCTGGCACGAGTTGTCTCATCATACCATATTTTATTAAACGAGTTAAGGAATTTTGTAAGTAAGCCTTTTGCGAGCTTACTGATGAATTTCTAGACGAGTTTAATAAAATATGGTACATGTATGATAGGACAACGAGTGTGAGATCTTTTTTATCACATGCTTTTAAATGAGCAAATTAAATAAATATTTACGCAAACATAATGATAAATCCCAAATGTTGTTTACATTTCGTGGAATCATTTGACGTTGCAACGCCATTTCGGTGAAATAACAAAAGAAAATGCTTAAAAAGTATATTACACATGTGTAACAGGGTATAGCATGTGATAAAATCTTATATAGATATTGGGTCAAATAACTAAAGTTTAAATCATTTTTCATTTTACAGGGATGGTACAATCATAATTTATTTACTTTTCATCTTTATTTATTCCTCAATTGTTTTTTTTATTTGATACATGTACATAAACTATATGTGAATAAAAATCAATAGATGATAAAAACTTGAGCACAGTAAATAAATGAAAATTTAAACACAGTAAATTAAATCATGTATATAAATGCTGTATCATGTACTGTTAATTTTAAACGCATGATACATTCCATAGGTTTCCAGTCCGTGTACAACAACAAACTTGCGTGAAGGTTGGATTCTGCCACAAGGCCTGGGAGCAGTGGATGGGACTCTCATACCCATAATACTGAATACGTTATATTACACACATGCAGTTGAACACAGCAGGAACTCTTGAAGAAAAAAATGTGTATTTTTTTTATTTGAACTTAAATGTAAAATATATATTTAATTTTAGCTCGACTATACCTTGAATGATAAGCTGTGTATAAAATTATGGCAACATTCTTATATCACTGTTTCTATTACATATTTTCATTAAAAGCACTTATGTATTCAGGGTCATTATGTCATTGTGAGGTCACTGACGCGTCATTGGTCATCGTCGGCTTGGGTACTACTTACATGTCGTAACGCGCTACCAATTATCTTAAACAAACTTCTCTTTATAAAACAACTGTATCAACATGCATTTTGAGTATGAGTTTCGTTAATTTAGAGGCCATTTTATAGAAAATTGACATAAAAAAAAAAGCCGGCAACGACCGATTTAGTGTTAAATTTCCCTGGTACGTTTTAGTATATTTACCGTTCCCGGGGTACATGTAAGCAAACTTAAGAGTACCCGGGGTAAGTAGTACCCGATCCGACAATGACCAATCGAGCTTCACTGACCAAGTTGCTTATCTCTGACCTGCATTTAGCTTAATAATGCCCCTTTTGTACTTAAAATGTTCCACTTAAATTGTGGGTACAGCTACTCCATATCCCTATATTTTCCACAGATATTGAAATAATCCTTCACATATGTAGTCAGATTTTTTTTAAATCATATAAATAATATTTCTTTGGGTCATTGTTATAACCACTACAAATATTTACTGTTGTTGCGAATAAAGTTGTTAAAACTGTTTAAACTGGATGTTGTGTTAGTGAATCTTTAAGAGAAGAAGCTTCTTGAATAATGTCACTTTAGCTTCTTACTTCACAAACTTTTTGTTCAACATGTAATTAAATACACTTTAGGTTATAAAGTGGATTGCAATACAGAAGTACTTAAAAAGAATGATGTTTGAAGTTGTCAGCATTATAATGGTGAACATTTTGATTGTATGGCCCCAATGGAAAAAATACTTTGTTACTAATTTAATATTTAGCAAACACCTAATAATGCTTTAAAGAATGAGTTATTTTGTTTCTAAAGTAAAAATATGTCCTAACCTAGAAAAGATACACTTTAAACATTTTATATATTAAAAAGATGTACTTGAAACTCCACTGTCTAAGAAAAAGTGGATAATTTATTAAAAAAAGAAAAATACACTTCCGAATTTAAAGAACATGAAAAAAAGCTTCATCTGATTCTAATTAATAAATGCAATAAAATGTATTCTTTAGAAAATGAAGACAATTTGCTTAAACAAGTGCAGAAAAAATGCAATTTTTAAGTGCATTTTGGTAAAAAGCACATTTCATTTTCTGAAGGGTTACTGCTGATGCAGATATTAGAAACAATGATATGACACAATTTGAGATTCCAGTATTTCTTCATTATTCTAGGAACACACTGTTATGTGAAGTTGGAATAAGACATCACTTTGGGAATAAACAGTCTTTTTTTCAACACTGCAGTACATGCAGTTTAACCTGTTATTAATTTGTACAAAATATAAGTAAAATAGACACGATTGCATATATAATTGTATCATTTTAATTGATTTCACTGGGTGTTAATTTGATTTTTTCTTAAATCCTAAAAAATGAAACCCTGTGGATGTGTGCCTGCACACAGTTTAAAAAATTCAATGAAAATAATAAAAATACCATCACTGTTAAACATTAGAAAAGTACTAATAATACAAAAAGTATACACAGAATTTAAAAAAAATTCATTCAGAGCATGAAATGAATTTGTATATGCAAGTATCTATTTTACTTATAATTTTGTCAAATAAATAAACACAATAGGAAAAAAAGCACATTATAATTGTTGAAAATATGTTATATTATAACTTCACATAGTGTCACTGTGTATAATTTAGCATTACAGTTGTATATTGAACTGGATGGGTAGCTATATTTAAATAATAGCAATAATAAATGCATTTTTTCAACCATAAGTAAACCATTTTAGGACTACTGCTCATAAATAGGCTTTGGTAAATGTATGTATATGAAAATGTAATTAATGCAAATTTAATACACTTGTGTGTACTTTTTCAGTTTTGTTTATTCCAAAAAGTTAATTAAATTATTTGAAAATATACTAAAAACACAATTAAAATGCACTTATGGTTACCTACTTATTTTCTGATGATGTGCATTTTTCACAAGGAAAATAATTTTTTTAATACACAAAAATGAATGTATGCAGGAAACATGCAGGAAAAACAAGAAATGTGTTTGTCGGAAACTCTATGTCCCCTTCTGCGCCACTTTGATTTTTTATGCTCCCCCAACAAATTTTTGGGGGAGCATATAGTCGCCGCTTCGTCTGTCCATCCGTTCGTCAGTCCGTCCGTCTGTCCGTCCGACGAGCTGGCTATGACAATACCTCGGGTAAAAAGGTTGCCTTGGAATATTACATAATTATAATGTCTGTCTAGCTACTTTTGTCAGAAGGTCCAACTTTGATCCTCACTGGCAATGAGGGAATTAGAGAGAGTCCTCAAGATCATCTCTGATGACACAAAGTATTGGTTCTACTCGGGAAATAGACTCCAGTGTCTTGATAAGCATCATACTTTTTCAGGAATCAAGCTTTAATACAAAGAGTTAAATAGATATTTATATGTGATAGTGTATGATATTAATGTGAAAATACTGAGCAAAAGCCGGGAATAGAACCCACGACCTCCAGAGTGGTAGTCAGACGCTAACCGCGTCGCTAAAGAGCTAGCCCAACAGCCTTAGTGACCTTATTTCACTACACTCCTCCCCCTTTTAATGTTTCAAGGCCCAGACACGCTCGCTACAGCATGTCTTGCATCCACATGGCCCTCCCAGAAACCATTAAACAGCTTAGACCCATTCCCGCATTTACAGTTCGTTTTTTGCCTCGTCGCAATTAATGTGAAAATACTGAGCTCAAGCCGGGCATTGAACCCACGACCTCCAGAGTGTTAGTCAGACACTTTAACTGCGTCGCTAAAGAGCTAGCCCACCAGCAAGGCTGTTGGAAGTGACCTTATTTCGCTACAATATGTTAGGAAAATAAACACTGCACAATTATTTATTTTACCTGTATACAAGTACCATTCCAATCTTGGCAAATAGTGAACTATTTTAAAAGCACCATAACTATGAAACACTTATATAAGGCATATCGCAGTGTTCCACAGAAATGATGCTTTTGATAATTCAGCATGATAATTAGACATTTCTAAATTCCATTTCCACTAACGACGTTAGTAACAATTCAAGTGAGTTCATGGACACAGTGAAAAACAACACTATTTCACTGTAACACGGTACGAAAGATTGATTTATGCAATAAATCGTCTATTGATCCCGTGTGAACCATCTCGCTCTATGTTCAATGTTTGTTATATGTGCTTTTTCTCAAATTTCCGCAACACATTACGAAAACAACACGGTGTAAACAACCTACCGGATGTTGACAGTTTGAATATAACCCCAAAGAAAACCGACTGTACAATAAAGAAATCGTAGATTGCGAGAGCGATTTACGAGGACATTAACGAGGGGGTTATTGAAACGGTTTACGAGAATCGTAAATCCAATCGCAACTACCCGAGTTACGATATCGTTATATTTACGATATCTTATTGAAACGGTCCCCAGGCTTATACACTTCGGGTAACTGGCTGGCGGTGGGCTCTCATACCAGGTGTCCATGCAGTTCTTGCATCCAACCAGTGATTTGCAAATGTAGGCTGCGACACTAGTCCTAAATGTATTAATTTATGTTGTTATAAAACTATCGGTTCACGCACTGAGTTCTTTTTAAATTTTATCAGCATGATTATATTTGGTGCTCCCTTTATAGAATTAAGAAAATTTGCTTATAACAATTATAAAATTATTGGAAACTCTTTGCGAGAACACATAATTCAAATAAAAGAAAAATCAACGCTAAGTATAGTTCATTACTTCAATGGATTTTATTTTATAAGTTACAACTCTAACGTTGTTACAAATTTTTTTATTTGTTTTTAATAACGTTTCTGTTTGGTGTACAGATTTTGTCCAATTTTTGAAGGACTGTTAAAATGAACTGGATGGGTATAAAACGAATAAAATAATACCCTTTTCGACTAATAAATGTACTTAAACAGATCATGCAAGCGAACGCTTGATGGCGCGCTCCTCATATATATCATTGACTCAGCAAATCATACACGTATTGTTACAAATGTAAACACTTTTGTATAATGGCATTCGAGTTTCATTTTAGGAGACAACCGAGGTCTTAAACGGAACATTACAACGAGTGCAAGTAGATTCTATAGGCGTGACGCATGATATTCGCCTTCTTTAAGTAACGTAACGTTTATAGGAAAAAATATTAAGCGGCATTATAATATCATTGGAATGTGTATATTTCGTTAGCATCAACTATACTTTGGGCGCTCTTTCAGGAACATTTAATATGTTGTTTAATAAGTTATTGAAATTGGCACATTTATTAATTATATTTAAGTTAATTTCATTTTCTTCAAGTGCAAAGCGGTTTCATATAAGGTGTTTGGTTATAACTCTTGTTTTAGAGCTAAAATCCCTAGACATATCACAACTCAGTTGTTAAATGAAACATGTATTTGTTATTAATCGAACGAATTGGGAATTATATATAAGACACCTTCCACTTTACCGTTCCATAAGATTAAAACATTTTTTTATTTATTCTATTATGCAAGGTGACGTTAAAAGTAAAACATAGGGACATTTTAGCAGCCGCCGCTGATTATTGTGGCCTTAAATTGTCATGCGGGCCTAACGGGTAATACAAATAAGAATACGGGACTCAGTGGATGGGGTATTGCAGCTCTTAAAATGTAAGGAACTCCCCAATGATAATAGGATTAAAACATATTGTTTTTTTTTAAAATAATTTGTGCGAACAATAAAATATGTACTGAATTTACATAGCATAGGGGCAAAGAACAAGAAGTGTCATAAGAGGCTAATTATAGCCCTATCTAATCGGCTGGATCGGCATGGAATACAGGTACGTTAGAAAACCGTTCGATGTCAAGATTATGATCATTTCAAATTGGAAAAATACAATACCTGGAAAAACAACTGAAAATATCCACGTCTCTGCCCCTTACGGGCGTGTCTTTACCTCCACGAAAGAAGCACGTAGAAGTCATGCTGATGGAAATAAGTAATTAACGCTTATGTAAGGGAGAAAAATACGCGCAAAAAGCCACTAAAGAGTTACCTCCCCAAGACAGCAGCACATCCCGAAAACGCCACTCGTTTTTCGTATACCGTTTTTTTCAAACCAAGAACGGTAAACGAGATCAAACAATCCGTTCCAATTTTCAAACATTTATTTTTGTCATATAAATTGAAACAAAATATGAACAGGGCAATCAATTTCGTTTTTTGTTTTATAATAAGTACAACGAAAAACGATATAAAAAAGTTAATTTTGTTTTCGTATGTTGTTTAAGTTTCGGTTATTAGAAAATCGGAATATGAACTTATATGCGTTGATTTTCGTGTTTCGTTGTTTCGAATGTTAAATGAAAAAGGAAAAGACGGTATATACACGGACCGATCAGCTATACTAAAACATAGAGGTTCTTCTTCGACGGTAGCCATCAGGACTGTAGTGAACGCAGTTACAATATTGTCATCCACGGTTATTCTGTTGAGTCCATCTGCATCAGAATTCTGACTTCCTAAGGGAAAGCATTGTTCATTCATAATTAGCTAATACGGACATCCAACGCGTCTAATGTGGCTGTAGTTGTGACATTAGTGAGAGGGTTAACGTCTGTCACCACTTCTAACTTAGTTCCATGCATGTAATCGTAAAATGTTTACAATATCGCCCACTTTAACTCGAGGAATTCTCGTTATCAAAAGCCAATTGTTGCGTATCAGTCCACACAAACGGAACTTTCTTGGACATGGCATATGGTTTTTGTTTCTCCTTATGTTTGTTAGTGTGACTTATGATCAGGTTGTTGAAAGGTCTTGAGAAAAGTGTGTAATGCAACTCCTGTGATATCCAACAAACCCTATGAATTTCCGGGCTTTCTTCATATTACAAGAAACGGGCTGTACTTATTCCCTCCTCGGACAGAACATGACCGAGATAATTTTATTTTCATTTTTAAAATTTCACATTTTGATGGCTTAGTTGTAAGATTGTAGGATGCAAATCTGGAGAAAACCAGTCGTCTAAGTAGATGAGGCAGTCTTGGAAATCGAAGCAAAAGCAAATTGTACCTTTTTTCTGACAATTACACAGTTGGCAGACCAAGGACTTGTTGATTCTTTAATTGCTGCCATATCCAGCATGTCTTTCATTTGTTCTCTTGCTTCATTAAAAACTTCAGATGATATTGGTCGATAAGGTTCTTTAAACGGTTCTTTATTGTGTAGTTTGATATAGTGCTTTACTTTAGAAGTGTGTCCAAGATTCAGGGGATGTTTTGGAAAGATTGCATGATATTTTGGGAACAAATTTAAGACTTGTTTTTTTCTCGTCATATGTCAGATCGGTCTGTTATAGAACGACTCCATATTGTTACTTAATTGTTTAACATTAGCTTTTCTCTTCTTTTCATGCGCTGTTTCAGCCTGTATCGCTGCAGTCAATGGTTCGAGAACGGGTGCTTCTCGTTAAACTTCCACTTCGCTTAATTTGCATAGGCTTTGTCTTGCCTTGATCTTGATTGGACTTGCTGTCACATTATAGATTATTACAGGTATTGTTGCGTTTCAATCTGCGTAATTTACAGTGACGACGGTTGGACGAACAAAAGCGTTATGAAACTGTTCATCATCCAATGTTTCTGTTATTGCTGCATCGGTAGTTTTCATCTTCCTTACAAATCCAGTAACAGTTCTCGTTCCCAATTGATATAAAGTTATGGGTTAGATTGCTGTAACACTACATATACAATGATTGATGGACATAAAGGCTGCTTCCCACTCAGCAGGAAAGATATATGTATTTCTACGTTGTTGTTTATTACGAATTACATTCGTTCCTATAAGGACTGGAGCTACACCATGATACTGTGAAACCGGGATAACTAATAAATTGGTAAGTATATGTGAAAATGTAATTTCTGTTTTTATAGATGCTTGGATGTATCCGGTTTATGGGACCTTAATGCCATTTGCCCCTTTGAGATCTACTTAAAAATCATCCATATAATTTAATTCAGGATTGTGATCCAATTTCGCATAAAAGTATTAAGTTATTGAGCTGTTCTGTGAGCCCCTGTCAACCAAAGCTTTCATAGGAATTCCATTGATTTTGATGTCTGTCATATTAGGTTCTCCGATCATCCTATGCAGTATTGCTTCTTAATCATGATGTTTATCTTGATATTTGTCGGTAAATTGTAACTCCTGACGTTCTCATCAGCCGCAGCGATCAGAGCGTTTGTTGGTTAAAATGTTGTGTGTTAGGTGGTCCAGATTGTTGTTCTGTTGTATCTTGTCATAGTACCCACGATTTGGATATTGACCTCTATAACTTCTATATCCTCGTCCTCTGATCATGTTCACATAAAGGCCTATATGACCTCTTCTGTAGTTTGGTTGGTCGGATGTTCGATGTTCCCTACGTGATTCGGTTGCATCTAGTAATGGTTTCTCTTTTGACATATAATTCAACTTCTTCTCCGTCAGATTCATTTTTTCTGTGAGATTTTTTTTAAATTTTGTATATGTTCATAAATGAAATGTACGTTACTTTTTAAGACTGTTCCGGACCCTTATAAATAGTAATCTCATGATAGTCTCTTTTGACGTTCACTTTCAACTCTTCGAACTTTAAGACCGTTTCAAAGAAAAGCCTGGTTGCTTTTCGCAATTTAGTATCTTTCTCCATGCCTCCAGAATCTCGTTCTCAGGATTGCGATGAATCTTGATAAGTGTCTAACCGTATTGCCCATGTCGATATATTCTTGTCCTTTTCTTTTATTGGCATTATAAAATTGTTCCATTACACTTTGGCCTGTCTTGATATCACCATAATATGGATACAATATTTTGAGTATTTCTTGCAGGCATGCATTAGGCTTTAAAGTTTTAAGTACTTTTCTTAGCTGAACACAACGCAAACGGTTTAAAATACGCGATGTAAACAACGCGCGACCTTGCAAGTATTTTTCGCAAAATTCGCTAATTTAAAGTTAAACATGTGTTGCATTTATCATTGAAACAGGTGGATCAGACCTCAATCAATGCTTAATAATTAATTTAACGTTCAGCACAACCCTTTTAAGATTACGCATGAATTTACACAAAGTCACAAGTATCTCATTTTTAATCATTCAAGTACCCTTCACTGGAATTATTATGATTATAATAATTAACATAACATAAAATTAACATAAAGTAAATGTTAACCGCTAATACGGTCTTTGTTTCCTTCTTAGATTATGGCCGTGAGCAGCCATATCGCAATTTCAACATGGACATTTCACAAATCTAGCAAGGCAACAATACTTGACAAACAACTGCTATATTTAACTGTGAAAATCGGACTTTTGGTGGTTAAAACTGTCCAAAATGTCCATTTCACAGTTCAAAATTACAATTTGATTGAATGTTTGACATAAACGAAACAACATATTAACATGGGTTAGGCTTTTCTATGGTTTTAAATAGAATTTACCAATCAGAATATTTTGTATCTAAATGTAAGTAGTGATTTGTTGAAAGAAAGTGTCAAGACAATGCAAATATGATTTTTCTGCATTATGTGAAGACATGTTAATATCATGCAAGTACTAAACATGCTATTATTTACTTATTCTCAACCAACTGAATTTCACAAGCTCGCGACTCGTTTTTTCACAATTTTCAGAAGTTCGCGACTTTTTTTTCACAATTTGTTAAAATTCGCGCCTCATCTTTTTACAAAGTGAGGAGACCAGGGCACCTTTTACAAAATCAGGAAGAAAAGCCCCGCTAATATCAAACAGTATTTTGAACATGTTTAAACCCATGTTTTTTAATTAACATTTATAAGCGGACGTTTCTTTTTCTACACGTGTGTAGTCCATACAACATCAATCGCTGGAGAGCGTAACCAATAAATGATATAATTTTTAAAAGCACCGCTACATAAATATATTTGGTATATTCAACAAGTAATAACGTCAAAAGAACACAAGCAACTCTTCAAAAGTAGTCCAACCAATTTGCCTTTGTACATTTAGATCATCACTCCCGTGTGTAACTTTCAGGGGAAATCTACCAAGACCGATCAGTTACACAAGTCCCACACGCCAAACTCGTTCTGAACAATGACCAATACACATTGGAAACTGTAAAATCTGCTATGGAAAAAGGCATACCTTCCGTGGTGGTAATCACCACCGACTCGGATACTCACAAACGGTAATATTTCTTGAAATATCAACATTATGTGAACTCGATTTAAACATGTACACAGCATATGGTAAGTATGCTTTATGAAATCTCATTAACACAGTTCTTGTTGGTTATTAGACAAGAAAGTGCCATTGTGGACAGCAAGAATGAAATCAAAATGAAAATGCTTCGAAACAGTAATATTCCAAGTGACGCAATCAACAGATTTCAAGAAACTAACCAGCACAAAATAAACCTTTTGGCGGTCATAAATCTTAGCGACATGCCCAAACTGCTTGCGGAGATGACATTGGATGTTTGTTGGGAAGGTGCGTAATAGCTCGTATTGAACGTTTTCTTCGAACGTCGCTATGTATTAACCATTGATTTAGTCTTCCCTAAAACGAAAATAATATTATCTTTGTTTTTTACTTTTTAATGATTATAATGATTTTTTTTATAATTTATAGCGTTTATTCACCTCCGTACAATACACAATTTATTGTTAGTTTGCATGTTAATATGTTAATATACAATAGCGTTTTTTTAACAATTCAAATAGGTTGATACTTTTTAATGATACTTTCGGTTGTTAATAGACGGTTACATCTGGTGTAAAACATGTCTGATAAAATTACATTTAAATGTATTTTATCTAATGGTATTAAACGTGTACATGTGTAATAGTGTATCTGCAGTTCTTTAGAATGTACTCGCTATTAGCATAGTCTATACTATATAAATGATATCAAATATGACGATTGCCAATTATTGTTGTTAAACGATACAATAGACAATTGTCCATGAGTATATAGCACACAAATGTTATGTATTCAACAAACGAATGATCAAGTTACTTGTAAGTTGTAAACAAGTATAGTACATTTTCATATACAAGCATACAACTCTGACGCATTATGTAAAATGGGCAACGTAAGCCTATAAAATAAGTCAAGTTTACATTTATCAGATATTGTAGGGTATTTTCACATACATGCGTTTATATTATAAGTGTGCTTTGATGTCTGACTGACAAGATTTCAAAGGTTGATTTAATCGATTCTCAGGTTGTAAAAACAAGACCCACATAAGTGCGTTACTGACAATCTGAATTTCTGTGAATTTCCGATAGTTCATCTAAAGGAATTGTATTTGTTTCTTACTTTACCACCTTTCTTTAAAATCATTATTTTCGTCTTCGATGATCTTGCATTAAGTTGCAATCTATCACAAAACTGTTCTAAAAACAAACCCTTTTTTCAACTCATCTTCATTTTTTGCCATTATACCAATATCATCCGCATAAAGTATTAAAATAATTTCAGCATACCTAAATCTATGCCATTAAAGCCATGCAACATATATTGCCCATATTTACCCTTAAGTTCCATTTCTATACATAGCTTTAATTATGTTAAGCATGTGTCCTCTTAACCCAAGGTTGATTAGTTTCTACAAAATAATATCTCTTATCAACAAAATCGAACGCTTAAGTGTAGTCCACATATTCAACATATTACGTTTATAATTCTGTGACAAATGGTTAATTACACAATGGTGGATAAAATTAGTATCTACAGTCCCCATGTTTTTCTCAAACCAGCCTGATCTTCAATAAATACATAATATGTATCAGTCCGAATATTTAATCTAATTTTTATCAATTTTGTCAACAATCTATCAAAAGTACTAAGCAGCGTAATGTCCTTATAATAATTGACATAGTCTTTTTCTACATTTTTATGTAAAGGAACAATCTATCCATCCGATCAATAATCAGGAAAGTGCCCCTTCAAAAGGAGACTTTTAAACAAGTCAAATACCGCTCTTAAAACGAATAAGAGAAAGTTCCATACTGAAATAAATACTGAACTTATACATAGGTCCCGCTGCCTTACCTTTGTATAATGGTGTACAAGTAAATGGCAAATTTAAATCTTTAAACATACGATCTATATCCCCTTTCATTTATCTGTCATTAAAATTCAAAACGTATTTGTCTTGCTTATAATAATGCAAATCAGGGTCATTAACAGATTAAAAAAAAACTTAAAAATCCTTGCACGATTGATAATTTTCACTGTTGTTGACAGCGTTTCCCTTTTACATTTTCCAACATAGATCTAACAAGCATTTGACAACCTCGCACTTTCTAAATTGAGACATAATTAATCATCATATTAACATCTTTCTTTACAATTCTTTTGTAAAAACTGTTACTAACAGAGTGATTATTTATTTAAATAATTGTTTTGCTGAAGCAATGTTTTAAATATTTATTTTCATTGGAATCACATTAATCAAAACTTTTTTCTTAAACATAGCACATAACACATATCGGTAACCGCTTTGGGGTATGCTGTTAAATGCCGAATAAGTGCTCCAAATCGTGAAAATGACCCATAATCATTCATAATTACAAATGTGTAGCAGAAAAATAACCTCACAATTTATAACCTACAAAACATGTCATAAGTTTAACTTATGTATTCAATGGTATAAAATTATAGTGACAGTTCTTACCAGTTTTTTCGTTTGCTTATTAGTGGACATGTGCGCATTGAAGCCATTAAACCCGTATTGTTTATAAAGATCCATGTGAGTTACCAGTATACAACGATATCTTACACATACATATTCATGTACCTAACTCAATAATCATTAGCATTTCTAAATTATTATTGAATTTCTAGAATGAAGCGAATACATTTTTATAAACATAGTCAATGTCTAGTAAGCATGTACATAACCAATATCCCGATGCATTTGCTATGTTTTATTTGGAAATGTTCGCAATTTTGAGTGAAATGATGTAACGAATGTTAATCGAATGATGTGATTCTGTATTGATAGCTAGTTCAGTTAAAACGAATCTCTTGAAATGGGCTTTGAAAGATCATAAAGAAGATGACGTTATCAAGCGACTGGTCTGTGCACATGGCAATCGAATGGGTGTAAGTATAATATTTACGGATGCTAGTATAATGTACTCTTGTGAAAAGGATATACTAGTTTAAGATATGATTTTACGCTTTAAGTTTAAAGAAATGCGTTGAAGAAGCCGTTCAAACACACGAGAGAAAATTAACTGCATGCACTGATTCTGAGGATATATAACCGATCGAAATACAAACACGACTATGTAAAAATTTAACTGATAATGAAGTTTGGCGAGTGTGACTTATAATGTTTCTTATATATACGTTAGCTTATGATTCCTTGGGAATAAATCGACTAGGTACACACGTATATTCGCAATTTCAACCCATTCTTATTTTATTCCAAACAAGTCCTGTCTTACATAAACATCATTTGTCAACAAGATAGTGTTCACTAAAATTGAAGATTTTTCTTTCATTAAAACTGATGCTATGTGAGCATATATTAATTGTTTTCGTGAAACAGAGATATTAATAATGCATTTTTTTGTAACTTGCACGGGTACGTTAGCATTTATGATACATAAAAAGTTAAACATTTAATAATAATCAAGCTCTATTGGATGAAGAATATTCAAAAATCAAAGTGAATATTTCAATGGAATACATTATATTGACAATAGCTAGTAACGCCGCTTAAAAAAATATATGATGATTTCTCCCATCAGATGGGTAGATAATATCCATATGCCATAGACAGTAGGTAAGTCCGCAGTTACACTTGGTTTTTATCAGAATATTCATACCTTGTCATTGTTAAGCTTTCATTTTTCATTTGTTAAGACCCCTTTTGACTTAAGGTTTAAGGTCACTTTCACAAAGATAACTAGTCTTATGCAACTCGATTCTTGATGTTAATAGTCTGTTTGAGTATTACAAGTACTCATTTTTAATCTTTATATACCTACGTGTTTTGAACTTTTACTTTGAGTTAACGCTGTCTGAAAATTGCATTATGAGTAGTAACGTAAAATGTCGCACCGACTTTTAATGTCGCAAGGTTAAAGCTAAATGTCGGTAGCAATTCTCACTGTCGCATCACCTTCGTACGCTATATGTCGCATCTTTTACGCAATAAATTGAAGTGGCGCTATATTTTGCAACAACAACGGTAAATAACGCACGCGGTTACAACCCCAATGTTGTATAGTTTCATTGTGATATCTAGAGGATCGAAAACTTGAAATTCGAAACGAAATTATTATTAACATAAGTTTTACAATTACCTTAAGTAATATTAACTTCTCCTGCGATTGAATGTTCCGCGAGCATAAAACATACACACGGGTTACTTTGTAAATCGAGTTTGAGTATAATAAGCATTATAATTAAATTAAACAGATTTCATAAGCTCGTTTCATTTGATATATACTAATAAAAATGAACTGCGTAGTGTATGGTTACATTCAGCATTGAACGTGAGTATCTACGTTCGAAAATCCCCAAAAAGTTTGTATATTACTCTTCGTTCATAGCTGAATGACCTTACTTTCTACATGAATGAATAGGAATACATTGTGTATGCGACCATCGTTGGTACAAGTATGGCCCTTTTTCATTACATGAAGTTTAGTTGTAGAAAGTATTGTTTTCAAGTCAGCTTCAAATATTGTGTAAATATTGTTCAAACAATACGAGCTGTATGACGGTAAGAAGGTTGTCGCAAATAAATTAGTTTAGCTGTATGACTTTGGTTAGAAGGTTGTCGCAAATAAATTAGTTTTGACAAACTGTGGCCCTTTGTCATTTTTGTTATACGATACATACTATTACAAAATGTTTGTGAACTCGTCTGTTATTGGCAAATTTCTATCAAATCGTCATTGAACCCGGATAGGAAGATGGTTATTATAAGTAAGAAGTATTTACTGCGACAAGCTTTGGCATAATCCTCGACATGACAGGTTAAATGTAGGCTTCAAGCGTCCGATTTCGATCATTTTAACAGCCGGTGGTATCTTATGTACTTGTCCAATTCTCGTAATGCATCATTAACTATATACCCGTCATGTATTAATTTCGCCGGATACACTATTTGGACCTATGATCTTGGATTTTGCTCTTTCAGAAGTTTATATTTAGAGCAAAGATGCCATCTAGTATCTTGAATTTCAGGGGAAAATCGATTGATAAATTGGTGTTCCTAATACTTTTATCAGTGTTCATGATTGCTTCAACGGTACCGTTATTATTAAAATACACTAAATTTGGTCTGTTGAGATGGGTATCGCGCGGATGTTTGTGACAGTGTTCTGTGCACGAGCAAAATCATTTTTTCCGTCTTGATCTGGCTTTGATATCGATTGATGTATAAGCAAGAGTCTATAAAATCAGACTGAGCATTTGTGGTAAATGCATCTTCAGTAAGCTGTTAATTGATATTGACGCGTGCTTTTTGCAATTTGCATATGTACAACAATTAAACTGTAATTCACTTTATCGTCCCGGATGAAGCGCAGTTCATCAAATGTGTGGTTCTATATATCATATAATGCACTTTTAATACAATCTTGCTTTAACAGGCTCTGATCTGACGATCCGCTTGTTGTTTGTATTCCCGGCCCTCAATGGCGCTAAACCGGTTTTCCGCGGGCATGGACAATCGTCCATTTATATGTTTATTTCCTGTATGGTCAACTACACACACATATGCAATACAGTGACCGCTTAGGTCCATAAACATGCATAATTATCGTGTGTTTTTTAATCTCAGAATAGAAATAAATAATTATTTCTATAATTATTTAAAGCTAGCACTTTCCACAGTATAAACACCGCATCACGTGAATGAAAGTAGCATTTAATAATTGACGTGCGTGACTTTGTGTTTTTACTATATATAAATATTCTTTACAGGGGTAATACACACTGTTAAAAAAGATAACTCTGGATGTTGGTGAAACTACCGAAGATATACCCGTCTGAGCACAGACTTAAAAACACCACATTTTTATCCACTCACATGCATACATAACCAGTATACATACTACATTGGAGTTGCATCCATTAAACGTCAATTTAATGATGGTATTAATATCAATCATCTTCAGCAACAACGTTATGTTATGAATAAACATGAACACAGCTAGTTCCCATATTTCACATTGGATAACGAGCTTAGAAGACAAAGCTACCTTATCTACGGACATGCGTATTAAACTTTATAATTATTATTTCGTGGAAAAATAATAGTTATCCAGTGTTAGATATCAATTATATGGATATGTTTTTCATATCTTCGTGGGTAATAGTAAAGTTACATGACACTTGTTATTGCAAAAAAAACACGGAGTGAGAAGCAATGCGTTTTGAGATAAATTATATCTCAGCTGTGTAGAGGAATGTATGTGCACACATCTTACGGCCATGTATTGATATCAATATGTATTATAATATATTTTAAAAGCCTATTGTTTAGTATATTTGTAATTATAGATGTTAAGGTCATTGATAAAACATCAACTCAATTCGCAACAATACATATCGGTGTCATACCAATGCATAGTTGAATCGTAAGGTAACAAATAAACACAACAATCGATACAACCTGTGAAGGGATGACACTTGCACACAAGGTATGGCGAAAATAGGTTGAAAACGAGTTAATGCACAAAAACCTACACAAATTGAAGATATTGCAGCATCAGAAGATACATCTTTATACTTCATGCGACGTATTTCTATGTCCAGTAACATTTGTTTCTAAAAACAATACAAAACAAAATTAACACCTGCCTATTAAATACCGATCCGGTGAACCATCGTGATTCTCACCCTTGACACAGTTACATTTTAATGTACTCATAGACCCATTCTGCTCAATCCAAATAATAAAGTCAGTTATTTGATAGGAATCACATACCTTTATATATACTTTACGTAAAAGTATAATTGCTCAAAAAATTTATACAGTTTTCATCCTAAATTGACAACATCACACATTAATTGGATTTGTGTAACAAAATATCTACGTTTGCTTTGAGTTGATTGACTGGAAACTCAGGAACATATATTTGTATGTTTTGGTTAGAAAACCTTAAACACTCGTTTTTATTTTGTTGTTTACAGAGTAGTTATGATATCGCATGGACCATAAATTATTTCTTGAGTCGCAATGATGTAGAAGTTGTCGGAGCGTTAGTTCGACTAGATGTCGACATGAATTCAGCCTGGATGGAAGCTTGGCAATACAATGTGTTCTGTGTAAGTTGAACTTTAATTCAATGGCTGATAGTTATGAGTACTTTTTATTTTAATTTATTTTATATTCGCTTTCGTGATACTTTATTATATTACAACAAAGTTGTGAGCCAATTGAAATAAGCCTGTATTGTTTATCAATCCCATACATTCACCACTAAATAAGGAATACAATTTTATGGCAGACCAATATATGTTGTATATTATTTAAAATTTGCCAGTGCTAAGTGAACACGTGTTTATTTTCTTGCGTCTGATACTTTAACTCTCTTGTTAGAACCTGGAAAAGTAAAAAAAAACTAGAACACATAAGATCGAAATTTTATACTTAAGATTCTGGGTGTGTAACAGCATGAGCCAAATGTTAAAACTTATATCCACGTCTATGTGCAGGTCACGTGAATGTAGAATCTCTACTATCATGACATTGTGAACAACGCCGGTTGCCAATTCAAATTCCAACTCCTATATTCGCACTTTCTAAACATCTCATCTTTATCCAGCAAAACTAAAGGTTTAAGATGGCTAAAATTATATAAAAGCCAGCGAAACAATATTAAATCTTGAAAAGGTTATGTACGTTTTATGTTTTATTTTGCTATTTCAGGGTGATGATGATGGATTACTGAAACTTTTTGGGTCAAAGGTAAAGTAATGTAAATGTGTAATTTTTACTCGTCCATGCTAAACAAAGATTCGTTTCCGCAGTACACATGTTAACATACCGTATTATTGCCAGTGAATTTCAAATAATGATGTTCTATTTACATTTTTCAGTCATTACGTTATTTTGCAAACAATGGACGAACAAATAGAGTACATTATATTAATTTTCGTAGAAGAAGAAAAATGTGCATTTTCGGAGGTGTTCATCATACACACACTTACTGTTTTACACACGTGAACTACATAAAGCTGAACTGCGTACTGTGATATAGAACCTTTACATGAAATTTAACTTGATCGCATGTGGTTGTTGTGATGCACGATACTTCTATAAGTATTTCGTGTCTTTTCGATATTCTACTAAATTAGTATACGTGTTTGCCGTTAAAGTATTCGGCCATAACATAAAATGATACATACGATTTTTCGTCGTGTTTTGTTTCGAATGTACATATAGGTAAATCACCAGCGCTGGCGAATAACGAAGAGTTCTATTTTATACATGCATCCATGCTATTTTCCAACATATTACCTTTTAAAATCGTCTCAGGCGTTATTTCTTCTTGAATATTTTACGTTTAATATCAGAAAATCAGCATATACAATTGAACGATACTTGTTTCTATTGGGCTAAAACACGGGTCGATGGTACCCGTATCTAGATGCTAGAAATAAAGTTTGCACACAAGCAGCAGGAAGCCATTAATTGACGTAGCGTAGTGCATCTGATATTGATATATTTCATTGACATTAGTTAACAGTAATGTTAGCTTGGGTCGTGTTTGTCACAATTCCATGTATGTTTCTTCGCGCGACGTTATGTGCAGTTTGTGTGTGGATGAGGGCAATATATCAAACCAAAACCACCAAACATTACAAAATACTGCCCATTTGTTTTTATAAAAGTGCTTTAGTTGGTAACAAAAATGTATACAGTAAATTTGGTTATGACTGATCATTATCAATAATTATTATGGTTTAGTATTTTGTTGTTTTCTATTTGGATCTATAACAATTTTTACACATCATTTTCAACTATTCTATACTATAAACCGTTTTTGCTAGAAGCGTTTTATGTTTCAATATGAAGCCAGTAATCGAAATTATTGTTTATGGCAATGATAACGGTCGGTCGGCTGCTGTATTTATCACCTTGCTAGGATAATTATCAATAAAGATCGGCAGCAGTAAGAGGCTACTTTTTTCGTTTAAGATATGAATACAAAAATATAGTTTGTATTCATCATGATGCGTTAGTCGTTTATCTTAATTATTGAAATATCAAACAGAAAAGAACATTAGGAAACATAGTATAGTACAACTATTGAAAGGTCAGTCAAAGTTAATAATACACTAATTGTGGTAAGTCGTTAATAATGTAAGAAGCTCTAGGTAATACTGCGTACCGTTTGCTGTTGATATCGTACCACATCATGACACAGTAAACCCACTATCATTGGCCTCGATCAAATTGTATTTGCAGGCCAAACACACGTTTTTGTGGGTCATGCAGAGAATGAAGGAGCGCCCAGTGCGAGGCACATACCATGGTAGTATGATATTGAAAATATTAAACCCAATATGTATCATTCCACTAAGATGATATCCTCCTGGTATAAAACTGCCTCTTGTTTTTTTTTTTTTTTTATCACGTCAACACGGTCTATAACAGTTAATGTTGGAAGGTAGGCAAAACTGTTCGGAATCAACAATGAAGTCTACGTTAGGTTAACTAAAATCAGATTCAGCAAAACAAACAGGTCGAAACCAGTATGTTATATTTTTTTTAACAAAACAATATGTTTAAACAATATTTAGCACAAATGCACATAACGTCATGATTCTCACCTCAAACGTTATACATCAGATTAATTCCCGATAAAATTTAAGAGTCGTGTCGATAATATTATATTATTCCTTTTAACATATTTACGTAGAGGTCTGATAAACATTAAATAGAATACCACCCTATAGTTTTGTAATATATCAGGCTCCGTTTCAATACAACAACGGCTCGGCAAACGGTAAACGCCTAAGCTCCAATCATGACTAACTTAGAAACAGTGAAGACACAATTTTACGAAGAGCTTCACACAGGCATTACGCCGTTCCAATTGTGGATAAGCTTATTTTGTTTGGTGACTTTAATGAAAGTGTCGGCACTGAAAACATAACCTGGGAGAGAGTCCTTGTGAAGTTAGCCACTGCAACAGAAATAGTCTTATTTAGCTTCAGACATGCACTGATCATGAGCTGCTGTTATAAAACGCGATCGTCCGCCTACCTCCCCGTAACCGAACGTCATGGATGTATCCTAGCTCAAAGCACTTTTATCTTATTGATTTTGTTTTCATAAGAAAAAGGGACAAGCAAGGTGTACGACTGACCAAGTCCATGCCGAATGATTAGATGATCGCCGCCTAATCATCATCAAGCTGAATATGCACATTCAGCCCAAAACGACGTCCACAAGGGAAGAAGGCCCCAAACGCTTGAACATTTCCAAACTTTAGAAAGAGCGCCATCTGCAAGCAGTCCATCGTGAAGTCAGACTGTGGAGGCAGATATGGCATCTCTCAGAGAGCTGATTTATAGTACAACCGCGAACAACATTGAGCCCCAAACAACTAAACATAAGGTTTGGTTTGAGGACAACTTCGAGGGAATAATGCATTTATTTGATGAGGCACACCAAGTTCACCAAGCTTACCTCAGTTACCCCAAGTTCAAAGCAATGAAACATACGTTCAAAAACATACACATATTTTTCAACACAAACTTTGTCAGATGCAGGATGCTTTGTTCAGCAAAAAAGCCGACGATGTCAAAAGTTATAACAAGAAGCGCGTTTATTCGAAATTCTAAAACGAACTGAAAGAAGTGTACGGCCGCAGATGTTCAGGATGAATCCCACCTACTTAGTTCTGCGGAAACATTCTCCTCGCAGATAAAGAGAAAATCGTGGAAATGTGGGTAAACACTTTGAAAACATACTGAATATCTCTTTCAGCATCAATCATACGGCAATAAATCGTCTCTCCAAGTGCCCATTTACGAAAGACAGGATGACCCTGCCAGCATGCTTGAAACCCAAAAAGCTATACGCCTATCGTCCGATGGCAGTCCGTTTTATACTGTCGCCATCCCAGATGAGGTCTACAAGGAAGGAGGGACAGCAATTAATGTCAGGCTCCACCAGATATTTCTTGTTATGTGGGAGAAAGAGACGATTTTCCAGGCATTCAAAGACGCTTCCATCATGCATTTCTACAAGCGAAAGGGAAACACACAGGTATGCGACAACCACAAAGGCATATCTCTGATCCCTGTTGCACGGGAAATCCTTGCCAGTATCTTGCTTAATCGCCTGATTGCTCACCTTGATTTTTAAATCCTACCTTAAAGTCATTGTGGACTCCGCAAGAAACGAGGAACCATCTACATGTAGTTGTCATGAACAAAACAGTGTCCTGTTCTCCACCTATGTCGACCTGACAAACGTTTTTAACATTGTAAGCAGAGAGGGTCAGTTGAAGATCATGGCCAAGAACGGATGCCGCAGGATATGCATTGCCCTGTAACAATAGGTCCACGAAGACCAGAGTCCAGACAGCGGAGGGTCATCTTAACCATTTCCTGTTACACAAGCCTGCGTCCTGGCCCCCATGCTCACAAACGCGTTCAGAGACCAGGATTTTGGTGTCACTCTGAGATACCGCATAGATTGTTCAACTGTTGTTGTTTACTCTTGAACGAAAGTTCAAATGTAACAATGGTTGAAATTATATTGCAAATTGTGATCTTAAATAATAACGGTATTCAGTATATACTAGTTCTGCAAAAGATTTAGCTGTTGAATACATGGTTTACATAGCTCACACACATTTAAGAATTCATATTGGCGAAGCATGATATATTTGTTAGACGGACAGGATTTATCTAAAAACATCGAAGTATGTAATGTATCTTCAAAAAATTAAAATGCATATCCTTTCAAATAGTATCGCAAAGCGTCTTGTTTATCACACAACTTATTATGATTAAATAGAAACCTTAAGTGAGCATGCATACTTAAAACAACATATATACACTTAAATGAACATTACAACAGTAAGTTTGTTATTTTATCATTCGCACTGCCATTTACTTTAACGAATCGACACGTTTTGCTTTATGGTATTGTATTTTCAATTAACGTTTGTTCTAAACATAATCCATTTAAACTATTGATATTATAAACAATTTCAAAAACCATCACAGTATCTTAGTTAATCGGCAACAATCAACACGGTATTATGAGATACTGATGCCAACCGCATATTCGGCTATTTAAATAATATCTAAATACTTTGCTTTTATTACGTTTTGCGATTGAAAGTTGTATTCTTTCGTGTTATCAACGAAGCAAAACTAGAAAATGCGCTTTGTAATATTTATTACTTCTGACTAAACAATGCGTTACCGCCACACCGGGTCTGAGTTAAATAATGGTTCAATAGAACGTAGGTTCCCCCGATCTCTTTCGTTCCAACCACCACCAACGACAGCAAGTGGATGTAATTTTATTACAAAATGAAGAGACACAGAGTATTGGTTTGGATAACCTTATATTTTCGATTTCGATTGGTCTTAACTATTGTGGTTTACTTATCATAAACCAATTGTGTTAATGAAATTAACACGGAATTTGGTTATACTAAGAGAAATCAATGTTAGTTGATCATTAACTATACTTTCTTATTTAGTTTAAACACAGCTAGTTGTAGTTAGAAAATTTAGTTTAAAGGCAACATATGTTTAACACAAAAACAGTTTAAACCTGAAGAATATTTATAAGCGTTTATTTCAACTTGCATTTTGGCATAAAACAGCTACTGAAATAGATATTATTGAGACAAAAGACACTGAAAAATGCTAATTAATTTAGACCATTTGAAGAGTGTCGGATGGTTTTGGGAAAGGATCTTTAGTTTAGGCGTTAAGCATGGGCTTTAATTTGACAATATCGACAAACGTCAGTCTCTCCTTAATGACCACAATTAAAACTTCCGAGAAATCTAAAAAAAAAACGGTGTATAGACGAAGCGTTTAAACAAGATACAATTTAAGCTATTTTGGGTCGGATTTGGTTCTATATTTAATAACATTTTGATATACTGGTACCGTTTATTTGAATATTTCTCCACATCAATAGTGCCAAATAAATTGATGCGCATTGTTCAATGGACATAGATACTACAAATAAAGACACATTTAAGGAGTCACCGCCTTTGAACGTTCAATCAATTAGTTGTTTAGGCCAGTTTGCGACATGACTAGCCTCGCACTTAGCTCAGTTATGTAAAAGTAATAGGATCACGTTTTGATTCTTTCTTACAATACAAAAGTAAAAGCATTTTTTACTGCTCCTTATCTTAGGCCCCACCATCCCTGAAATCGCGTTTGTATTCTTTGTTACCCAATATTGTCACAATCGTGAGAATGCTCAATTCAGCGAGAGATCGAGATGACTCTTTAGATACAAAGTGTGATAAAGAAACGCAATTAGTATAAGGACACATTTAAAAAATTCCTTATCGATTTACAAAACGCATAAACTTTTGTCTCAACAATTAAACATATCAGTTTGTTTAAATTGGAGTTCAAATAAAACTTGATGAATGAAGCCCTTTTATATTCTGTATTAATTGTTGAGAATTTACGTTAAATACTTGATCTATCTGTACGTTGCTACTCATTAACGGTATAACAACTATAGTATTCCTAGAAATAATTGCGAGTAGTAATTTTCGAAGAATATAAACCAAAGTGCAGGTTTTTGTTAGTATTAAAACTTTGCCACGCCCCAGGACCACCTTATTTATAAATACTATTATAGCGAATAACCTTTAAATATCTTATCCTGTGAAAAAATAAAGATTGACGGGTTGAATATGTGTTTTTAAACATCGTATATAAGTCGTTTACTAAGTATTTTCGAAACATGTCCGTGGAGTCACCATTGACCACACCCCATGGGTCAACTAGCTTATATAACTATATAGTAGCCAAAAACACACACTATAATTATGAAACCAGAAGTCCCAGAGCATTGATACTTGTTGTAAAACATCAGAAACAGATCTTGCTCAAATCATGCCGCACTGTCAAAAATGGTCACGCCATAAGTATTATATAATTCATATAGACTTTTACAGTAAATAATTAAAAAATAATAATGTCTGATTCGGGGTTTAATATTAGGTGTGTAAGATCGTCAAATGGTCCTCTTTGCTGACTTTCAAATCAGGCCTATGTGATCAAACTGGCCAGGTTCTCAAAACTCATATGCAACGTAGGCGTTTATAGTGACACTTAAATTGTTTTTATTAAACAAAAGACAAAAAAGGTGTATTACACTTCAACACCGTTACTTCGAAGTCGTCGGGACCGTTAAACAAACTTCGGATTAACGATAATTCGAAATAAACATTTTACAGACGACTTCTTTGATTCTGAAAAAAATGCAACATTGTGGAATTCGCATGGTTCGGTCACACTGTACTTTTAATAATTGTTTTACTTAAAGGGGCCTTTTCACAGATTTTTGCATGTTTTGAAGTGTGTCATTAAATGCTTTTTATTGATAAATGTAAACATTAAATATTAAAAGCTTCAGTAAAAAATCAAAAGTAAAATTTAAAAAAAGTAGAAAAACTAGCCTGCAACAGGGCTCGAACCAGTGACCCCCGGAATCCTGAAGTAAACACGCATTAGCTAACTGAGCTATCCTGCCAAGAATACATAAGATGCGTATTGTATACGTTATATAAGCAATCTTCGCAGTTTCACAAATTCAAACAACAACAGAACTCTCCAAATTATTCAATCGTTTCGCGTTGCAACGCTTTATGATTTTTAGGTTTTAAAAGCGTCAAAAGATGCATATCATGGCTATATTAGACCATGGAAAATGTTCAGTGATACTGTTTCCTCACAAATATCATAACTAAAACGAAAATTTGCGAATCTGAAACAACTTTTTTCAATTTTGTCAATTTACCAAACCGTGAAAAGATCCCTTTGAAGATAAAATATTGGTTTTGAGGCGAACTATTTAAATTAATGCATATCTAATGAATGTTACATCTTTACATGTCTTCACGTTCTCCTTTTATGAATAACATATCAAAAAAGCTGCGCGCATCAGTAGGCACGGCGTGCAGAGAGAGATGAAATGAGTCGTGTTCTGAGAAAACTGGGCATATTGCATGTGCGTTAAGTGTCGTCCCAGATTAACCTGTGCAGTCCGCACAGGCTAATAACGGACGACACTTTTCGCCTTAATTGGATTTTTGCTAAGAAGAGACTTCACTTAAACGAAAAATGTCATAAAAGCGGAAAGTGTCGTCCCTGATTAGCCTGTGCGGACTGCACAGGCTAATCTTGGACGACACTCCACGCATATGCATTAAGACCAGTTTTCTGAATATCATAACTAAACCGAAAATTTGCGAATCTGAAACAACTTTCTTTAATTTTGTCAATTTACCAAACTATGAAAAGATCCCTTTAAAAACGTAAACTAGTCAGATAGCAATTGATTTCTACTTGTAAAAAACGGAGGAATACAACGATTCTTTTTCTTCTAATTACAGAACATGTAAAATATACTGCATAGCGCATCATACATGTAAATACATATGAATACATTTTCGGAAATGAATTCACTGTTTTTAAAATAAGACGCGATGTCTCCCTAATCTCTAATCACCGGCGTTAGCAGCACTAAACTGGACGCGCGTAACATATTTCTCCAATTTGTCAAGGAAATTGAAGAACTCACTTCCGCGCGTGTTTTGCTCGCAGAACTGCCTTACGTCGTTCATGCATTTGGTCACACGTTGATTAGATATCATGTTCATTCATGTGTTGTCGGCCTCGTCGTCGGCTTTTGACGACTTTATAAAATTAACATGCTACGCACAGACGACAAAGGTGTTATTATCGGTTTTGACGCACAACGCGCAGACGACATAGGTGTGCAATTACGCTCAGTGTTTTGCAGTTTTGACTTCGGATTAAAAATTGATAAGGTGCGAATTAAAGTGTTGAGACCGACATAATCACTTCGAATTAACGATTTATTCGGTTTAACGAAGTTCGGATTAACAATGAAATTTTACATTAAACAAAGAAGAACCACAATCGGGACCCGAAAAATACTTCGAAATAACGGTGACTTCGGATGATCGGTGTTCGAAATAACGGTGTTGAAGTGTATGTATCATTTATAAAAGTATAGTGCCTCGGGAAACATTTAGGTGTGGCCTTTAGGCGTGGGCTATACTTTTGAAACATTTATATTTGTTACATATATGTGCCATCAGGTGGTGGTTTTATGCGAAGAGCGCTCAAACCAAATCCCTTGGTTCGAATATTGACGCACCCGATAACATGGTTAAACGTACTATTGCCATCTTGGCATTCTTGTTATGTTGAAAGGGGCCTATTCACACATTGTGTCATGTTTTAAAATGTGTCATTAAATGCTCCAAAGTGATACATGTAACCATCGAAACTAAAGAGGTCCAATATAAAACAAAACTAAAACGAAAGAAAAAAAACACCAGTCCACATTTGGGCTCGAACCACTGACCCTCGGAGTAACATACTAGATGTAGCGCTTAACCGACACGACAATCCGTGCTTTCACATCACTAAACGTTTGTACACTGTATATAAGCAATCGTCGTTAAATCACAAAATATAACGATAACAACTAAAATTTCAAAACCACACAATCGCTTTGCGTTATTTATACTTAATACTTACAGCGTTTTTAAATTGTCAAAATATGCATATAATGCATATTTAAGAGCATTGTAAATACGCAGTTTTACCTTTTTATTAAAAAACATAGCTATAACGAAAATGTGAACATCTGAAACAGTTTCTTTTATAATTTTTTCAATTTATCAAAACGTTCAAATGTCATTTCAAATTAGTGCTGTATGTATTGCATTATATCTAACCTCCTACACTCATTTTCCGATTGGCTTAGAGCGTTTACGCGCACGGGTCGTAATTTCAATAACCCCTAGTAATTTCACCTATAAACTTAAAAAAGGCGTATGTTCGATACACTGCTCGACAAGTCTTGTTATTACACACTGACATTAACATGGTATTCTCTTTATCCTACAGCATTTAAAAACTACTGTTAAATTGCTAAAAACAATAGCAAAAAATAAAGATTAAATTAACTGAAACTATCTCTGTGTAGTAATATCAGAAAAATGTCCAAGGTACGAAATGTGTTCCAATATATCAGGCATAATGCAGCATTTAACCTCGTCGATATTGTTAAATTTTGTCGATAAACAACTCCTCTTTGTACACATTTTTTTTACTAATTTAAATATTAGTAATAAAATGTAAATTTCTACTAGCTCTTGTTCTACTCACCAAAGTTACTGCATGGATTAAAATAACCATGTTTATATTCGTATTGTTTCGTTTGATCCATCGCGGTCCTCCTTTTCATTATAAATATAGTTTGTGTAAGCAGGCAATACTTTGTGTATAGACATTATTTGATCAACTATCAACTAACTTACAAACAAACTAATCACCAAAGGAATTACAATTTAAGTTTCACGTCAATTTCCATGCAAAAGTAAAAGATCAATGCACCGAAATTAAAAGATTTAATACTCTGTTAAGTCACCGACACTGTTCTTAATCCGCCCATTGTTAAAAACAGGCACTGAATTATTATCATCGCGTTATTCGAGTACATTCAACATTGTTAAAGAAATCGACCATGCAAACTGACCGGTCTCATTCGAGACCAATATTCCAACACTTTATTCGCGTTTTATTTAAATGACCAATCCTGAAATGCAAAACACACACACACGTCGAATGCAAGTGCGTTTTAAATGTTTAATATTTTGGGGTTAAACTTGTATGTTTCGACACAGAAATGACGTAAAACGAGATACGTCATATATTTCGTTATCGTGTGAAAGAAAATTATCATGTTGAAGGCTGGTTATGTGGTATATTTAAGAAAGGAATATATTAAATATAAACGCTAACACACGTCTACGTATGAATATACATTAAACACAGCAAGGAAAAGGTCGTTGGTGAGATAAACGGTTAGTAGCTGATCGTGTATGGGATATACAGCCTTAGTAATTTTATACCCCATACACAGTCAGTTACTAACAGTGTACTGTTAGTCATAGTATTAAATACAATTGGTTACTTGCTTAAAATAATAGACAAGCGATCGTTTATAAGAATTGTTAGTCTGATAATGTGTCAAGATTTGAATTATTCACATATATTTGACACATATAAAGTAAACGTAGCGAAGTATTCTATAATAAAAATAAATTCAATATTATCTGTAAATAAAAACCCATGTTGGTTGGATGTTTAGTACATGACAAAAGATTGTCTAACTTTCGTTTTAAATATGTCATAATAATTGTAATATCAAGTGTGCATAAATACGACCATTACCTCAGCAATAACAACTTATGAAAACACACGGGCTGTTATGTTGTTTATTTTATTTTTTTATTTGATTTCTGAAAACAAATTTTTACTGACATGTTGTATTTCTTGCAATTGCAATCACAACATCTGTCTGACTTTTAAATCGTTGGTTCTCTCTGATAACGTTCCAAAATATGTATATGAATCCGTAAAAGGACTATTTTTCATTATCAACAAGCATTTAAAAAATATTTCGTTAACATAGTTTTAAGTTTGTTCTGTTGTTAATCGTTACCCAAAATGACAGATATGCGTATTACAAAGAAAGAGCGAGTACACTTAAAGCTAATTGATTTGATTGATTGTCCGGTATGCATAATACAGCAGGAAGGCGTTAGTATTGATTTTCACTATACTATGAATAACTATACAAACTATTTTACAAACTAAAATGTATATTTAGTTGTGTTTGGCGACTAGTAGAACAGTGTTTAAGATTGTGATACGCTGCAGCCATACCTCGATGTAATATTTATGTTTAGATTTTTCAGGGGCAATATATCTGTTATTGGGACGAAATTTATTAACAAAAGACATGTGGCCTTGTATCAATCAGCAAAACAAAGCGTTTAATGCAAACTTTTATCTGTGTGTATTGTAATTTAAAATTCTTACATCATCATATCGTCATTAATCAACTCAGAAACAGTTTCTATTATACTACTGAGTGTCATGTTGAAGCAAATGTTTGGTGTCGAAAACTTATATATTTTATTAAAATATCACATACTCCAAATCGACTGCAAACGATAATTATTTTATTAGTATAGTAATAAATTCAGATCTTCTAAAATTTTATTCATGTCAATACCAGTTAATTCTCTGAAATTTGTTTTAAGGCGAAAGAGAAGACCTACGACCTGCGACTTACGCACCTGAGAAACAGCTTACTGAAGATGTATTGCCATACTGGGAGTACATGTTTATTTGGGCGTTATTGTTGCGCAAACACGACATAGCAAAAATACTCTGGACAAAAACGAAGGTAAATAATTGTCATTGCATTACAGTAGAATACTATTAGTTACATACACGCTAGATCGAGCTTATTGATTGCAATTACAACATGTATTTTATTAATTATTGAATACATACGATTGTGTGTGTCTTTGTTAAAGATGATCACTTTTTTATTCGTGTGTTGACCCTCGTATCAACGGCATATTGAAGTGTCAGCCCACTTTCACCTATCTATATACTTAATACTATTTTAGTTTAAGTTCCAGTGTGTAGGACCCAAAGTGATAAAGAGCACCGACTAAGTGGGGTTTCCAACGTTGAACTATTTTCTTTATAAACTATTACTTGCTTTGGAATGTTCCCTTTCTTTTCAATCATAGAAAGAGCAGACATTTCAAAGCTCGCCGATTATTACATTTATTAATATCGAAAGTGGCGATTACATGTTCTGTGGCATTTTGAAAAGGTGCACAGGTCAGGTCCCATTTACAATTATCGTAATTAATGTTTACTCGTTTTATTAATTGAGAACATGATACAAAAACCATAGAAAGTAAGTTGGTTACTTTTCCCTTCTTCTTTCTTCTTTTTCGAATAAGGAATATTGAACAGTTCCTCATTCCTTGTTCAAGCTTAACATATTTGATACAACATTTGTAAGAAAATAAGTCATACAATTCTTAAGTAAATAAACACAAACTAATTGTAATATCTTTACTTTATTTATAACGTTGAAAATTCACGTGTCTTTTTCGCTCTTGCATAAATCTTGTTAAAACCGATGTGCCATTTTCTACTTCGAATGCTTATTCACAGCAACAGAACCTAAAGCCTTTAACTTTTTTTCCATTTTCAATTTAGTACATTTAAACACGTTCGCTTTGATTTATAATCAAATTGCTTTTTCGCCGCTGAATAAGTAAAAAAGGAACCAATTCATTATAACATATTCAAGCCGAATAAGGAACTGGCATTTTTTACCTAAACAACAATTTAAATTTATCCAAAAAGTACCACATACAAATGAACATTATTGTACTTATAGGTAAGATATTTAAAATATTTACTGCAATACAGTTGCTCTTAATTTAACTTCATGATAGTTCCATATTCGGTTTCAATAAGGAATAATAACCTTTTTCTTATTCCTTATTCAAATCGAATAAGGAAAACTGGCATTTTCTTACTAAAAATAAATTCAAATGAACCAAAAGAGACCAATAAATCAATTAAAATCATTATAAATGTTAGTAAATGGTTATCAAAACATTAATTGCAGTACATTTTTTTACTTGGTTTTATTAAATGACAACCGAGTTCCGTATTCGGTTTTAAAAAGGAATAAGGAACTGGTTCCGTATTCCTTATTCAAATCGAATAAGGAATTGATATGTTATAACTATAACTAAACAAATTAATTAAAATAACCAAGGAGACAATTGAATAAATGAAAATCATGTTTAATGTAGGTTGGGTATCAAAATTATGAAATGCAGTACATTTCTTCTTAGTTTTATTTAATCATAAGCCAGTTTCTTATGCGGTCGGTATAAGGAATATTGAGCTGGTTCCTTATTCCTTATTTAAATCGAAAAAGGTGCTGGCATTTTATTACTAAAACAACATAATTAAAATGAACAAAAAGACCAAGAAATTAATGAAAATCATTGAAAATGTACTGTGGGTATCACAGTATATATTGTAGTACATTTCTAGGTATGGTATTTTTATTTTATTGATAACCCTGTTCCTATTTCGCGACTGAATAAAGATATAGTAGCCAGTTGCATTTACTTCGGAAAATGAGACTGGTTACCAATGAGACCAGGGCTATGGTTTTGGTTCCTACGACCTTTGATCGTGCGCAAATGTTTAAGGTCGCCGGATGTACCGTTTGCATCCAATAGCGATAAAACGCTATTGAAGATAAAATATAATATTTTTATAAAAACAATCAATTTCAGCGGTATACGATTTGGTTTTTTAATTGAAAAACAGTATACAGTGGCATCTGCAATACTTTCTAGTATTCTAACGGAACCTTGGCCGCTGCTTCCGGTACAGTCTCGCTTTTATGGCGACATCTGTGACGTCGCACTGACGACAGCTCTGGTTCCTTGTTCGTTATTCGAATTTAATAAGGAGGTGGCAAAAGTAAATGCATATGAATCATAGAGACCAATCAATCAATGAAAACCAGTGTTAATATAGGGTGAGTACCACCGTATTTATTGCGTACATATCTACTTAGTTGATTAAAATGAAAACTTAGTTACGTTTTTTGCTACTGAATAAAGAAAAAGTAACCAGTTGCTAAAACTTCGGAAAAAAGGACAACGCCATCTCTTCGCTTCCCGCGACCTTTTATCGTCCGACGATGTTGAAGGTCGCCGGACATAACGTTGGCATTCAAGATCGAAAAAACGCCTTTTCACTGATAGAAAATCTATTTGATGGAAAACTCAATTACAACTTGTCAACGCAAATTCACATTCAAAATACAAAAGCATCCTTCATAAAACGTTCAGTCTACTAGAGGCGCCCGGGCCTCTGCTAATGGTGCAGTCTCGCCTTTTTTGTGGGGTAAATGATGTCTAACTGACGATAATTTTGTCCGAAGTATATCTGATAGTCTTCTAATATATCGTTGGTCTGCACGAGCGAGATATATTAATCAGCTGTCGAAATTGTTAATACAGTAAAAACAAATTATTGTTTAAAGCAAGCAACCTATTTTACCAAAGCATAGAGATTACATTCAATCCTGTTTTTTATTCTATTTTTAAAAATGTCACACCTCTTTTTTTTATCTCGTCCAATGACATACAAACTCGAAGGAATGACTTACTATCTCGTGGGGGCGAGTAAGCTATTTCGTGGGAACGACTTACATAGTCGACGGAACGAGACAGAAAAAAGAGTGCTAAACTAAATAAACGAGGATTGCAATGAAAAAAGAGCGGTGCAGTAAATAAATTTTAGCTTACACTAGGGAACGACTTACTTGCTCCTTGGAAGTAAGTCGTGCCCACGACATAGCTAGCTCGTTCTCTCCTCTCGAGTTGTGCTTATCAAAGCGATTTTTATTTTTTGGATAGATGCGTCTAAGGTACCACTTATGGCTTTTACTAAGCGGTTGAAGGCTCTCGAGTTAGTTTGCTGAGTAGAACCAGTACTTGGTGTCTCTGGGGAGGGGACCTAAGGAACGCGTCACCATAAAAAGCAAGAATGCACTGGAGGCAGCGGTCCAAGTGCCTCTAGTAGACTGGAAAGTTGTATCAAGATGCCTCAATATAGTCTTTGATTTTATAATTAAAACACATGCACGCATACTAGCTGTAAAAGTGTGTGTTTTTTCATAGTTGTTTATGTGCGAATACGCATTTTCTCGCGTATGCAGGCCAATGGTACATCCGGCAACCTTTAACCTCGGCACACCGTGGGATCTACAAAACATAAAGGCGAGACTGCACCCGAAGCAGCGGCCCAGGTGAATGTAGTTGTCTGGAAATTTTTATCGAGATGCCACTGTATTATGTTTTTCATTAATAAAGCAAATGCTTATTCACGCATAAATTGAGTTCTTATATAAAAATGTTTTTTCTATCTTTCTATCTCCGTATCGCGTCTTCTCGATCTTAGATGCCAACGGTACATCCGGCGACTTTAAAAAAATGGTCATTACACACAAATAAACTATTACAATAATTGTCATTGGTCGGTCTCTTTGGTTCATTTAATTAGATGGTGTTTGTAAGAAATGGTAGTTCCTTATAAGATTTGAATAAAGAATAGGGTACCAGGCTCTTATTACTTTTTCAAATCGAAATAGGAACTAAGTTATCATTAAATAAATCTTAGAAGAGATGCACTGCAAGTAATGCTTTTGGCACCCAACATACATTTACAATAATTTTCATTGATTGATTGGTCTCTTTGGTTCATGTTAATATTTTTTAGTAAGGGATTGTCATTTCATGACGACATCATAAAGCGAGACTGGGTGACTATAGAAGACTGGAAAGTTTCATCGAAATGCCTCTGTATTTCGTTGTTGTTTTCTAAAATTAAAAACCAAAAATTACACTGCTGTTATTGGGTGTGTCTATTTCAATAGCCTTTCTATTTCCGAAAGCGCGTTTTCTCGCTATGGGATGCCTACGTTACATCTGGCGACCTTCAACATTGGCACACGATTAAAGATCGTGTCATCCGACAATATGGCGCTGTTATCGTTGGTTATCAGTCATATGTTTAGATAGTGCAACTGGCTACTTTTTCAACAACGAAAAAGGCACTGGGTTATGATTTCTACAGTAACTAAGAGAAGAAATGTACTACACTTATATTTTTTAATTCCCAACCTACATTTGCAATGATATCTTTGTTACCTGTGTCTCTGTATTTATATACATGTATTTGTTAAGTAAGAACATGTCAGTTCGTTATTCGATTTGAATAAGGAATAAGGACCCAGTTCCTTGTTTAAACCCAATAAGGGTCAATGTTATCATTAAATAAAACAAAGTAAAAATGTACTTCAATTAATATTTTTATACCCGATCTACATTAATAACAATTTTTGTTGATTTATTCCTCTCGCTGGTTCATTTTGTTTATAATTTATAGAAAAAACATTCCAGTTACTTATTCAATTTCAATAAGGAATAAAAAACCAGTTCCTTATTACTTATTGAAACTGAATAAGGAACTGGATTATCATTACATAAAACTAAGTAAAACGGTATAACGATAAGTATTTTAGATATTAAACCTATATATATATATATATATATATATATATATATATATATATATATATATATATATATATATAAATATATAATGATGTTCGTTTATGATGTTCGTTTATATGTGGGTCAATTTGGTTCAATTTCATGGATGTTGAAGTAAGAAACTGCAAGGACCTTATTTGTCTTGATTAGATATTAAGGAATTGTTTCCATTTTCCTTATTCAGCCGCGAAAAGGGAATTGGATTATTAATAAAAACAAATATGTTGCAATGTACTACATTGCACTTTTATATCACATAAATGTAAAATAATGTTATATTTTTGAGGTTTAGTTTATGTGAAGTTAGCATTCGATTTAGAAAATGCCGGTTCTGTTTAAACAAGAAATCCTATGCACGCGCGAAGAAGAAACATGAATATGTAACGTAAGACATAAAGTTAATGTATTCGGTTTATTTTGTTTTTATTAACTTCAGAATTGTATGCATTCTTGTTCTTTGAAACCTTATATCATATATGTTGAGCTTGAATAAGAAATAATGAACTGTTGCATATTCCTTATTGGAAAAAGGTAAAAAGAAGTAGGAAAAATAAACCAACTTAATCTCAATTAAAAACCTGTTATTAAATTCTATCATTCCTATAATATAAATATTCATAGGTATGCGGTATAAGCAACGTATGTGTTAAGTGCAAAACAAAATATAAATCTAACTTGTACAAAAAGCATTTCTTTTAGTAACCTTGATATATTGATGTCTTCATTTTGTGTACGACAAAGGTACATTTTCTGTTGTCCTTTATGAAATTAAACATGAATATGTGACGGACAAGTGTGACGGACAAATAAGCTAGCTATGTACATATAACCTTATGTACCTTTGTAATTGTTAAATGAACTGATTTATTACATAACAAGTATTCTTAAGAAACAAATATTTATTTATTTTTAAATAACAAAACCTCATGATGTAATGGAGGATATAAACCGATTAATTGAATCGTCTTGTAATTTAACTGGTGTTTAAAAGAACGACTTGTGAAGATAAATTAAGTACCTTTGCCTATGGTTATAAATACGTTAGATTTAATTACAATAATTATTCGGTAAGTGAAAAAAATGACACACGTATACCAAATTACTTCATTCGGTACATTCAAGTATTTATTCAATCTATATATGAGCATTTGAACTGAACAAATCCGATCAACTGGTAAGTGCTCATTGAGGCTGGTTTTGCTATGTCCTGCATTAAACCGAAAATCATACATTATACGAGAATATAGATTTATTCAATGTCATGGTCAATGTTTTTTGTGTTTCACCAGAGGTCCTTTAAGTTGGCAAGGTAATGGATCTTGAGGACTGGGATTGGAATTCCAAGCCAACATCAAATTCCTTGCTTTATATTGGGTATTTAAACTTCGGTTAATATTAATCTTAGGTTGGATACACAGCTTGGACATTCAAACTATTGCAAATTAAGAGACAGGTTCGAATAGAAATTTATGTACAAGATATTCTAAATTTAGCGAATTAGTTATTGTGTAAGTTTGCGATTTCGAGTCAGAGTCGAATTTCCAACTGTATATTGAATATTCGGGCTATTTTAATTATATAGCCAGGATCGAATATCGTGTAACCGAGCTAAATGGAATACCGAGCTTAGATCGAGCAAAATCGGGAAATGTACATCACTTAAAAAATAATTATAACTTAGATTCTAAACAGACATTTAATTAAACTGTGTTATGCAGGAACTAATGGGTGTTTGCCTATATGCTTGGTTGTTTTGTGTTGCGGCAAATTCAAACGTTTTGCTGATATATTTAAACTGACATGTCAACTGTGTGCATGTCAATATTTTAGTACTTTTTGGACATGTTTATCAGGAATTATAGTCCTTGTCAGAAGTATAAAAACATGTGTTTACTTGTTTCTCACCTAAATCTTAACATACATGCTACTGCTACTGGAGTTATAAAACTGTACAAAGGTTATAGCCAGCGTGCGATCTTTCGAAGCTCAATATTTAAAGTTTTCATTTTGTAAAATCGAAAAAAGCTCTGTACCAAATGTTGTATTTTTTAACATATGCCACGTCTTACTTTTAAATACGTTTTTATTATAATTTTTTGCGGCCTTATGGATGAAACTTTAAAACATATTTACAAGCATGGGAACTTGGGCATTTGGGTAGTTTGTGTTCTGAGACGAATGCTGATTGAGGCGACATCCGTGTTATGTGGACACTTTTCGGTTTCGACGTGACGTTCACGTACCGAGTAAAAAAGCAAAACAACTTTATATTCCATGTGTGAAGTAAGATATCAGCAAATGCATTAATTTATTATAAAAACGTCAATAACATCGCTATTTAAAAAAGAAAGAATTTTGAATTTGTCAAAAAAAAGTGCTCTTATTTGTTTTGTTTTTCTGTGTGCGTTAATATCACTACCAACTGTCTGTTAAATTAAGTGTGCCTCAAGTTGGTTATGTATTCACATAATAATGGTTCTCATAATCAAGTATAATGCTTGTGGTTATGTTGATAGATATTTCACTATTTTTATAATTTCTTTTTATTTTATTGTCAGCATCCGCTCTTCATGGCCCTCATTGCACACAACTTTTTCAAGGCGGTGAAAAAGCAAACAGACGATAACAGTCTAATTGTCGAAATGGAAAACATTATGAGGTAGGGTTTTAAAGGGATCTTTTCACGCTTTGGTAAATTGACAAAATTGAAAAAAGTTGTTTCAGATTCGCAAATTTTCGTTTTAGTTATGATATTTGTGAGGAAACAGTAATACTGAACATTTACCATGGTCTAATATAGCCATTATATGCATCTTTTGACGATTTTAAAACCTTAAAAATATAAAGCGTTGCAACGCGAAACGATTGAATAATTTGGAGTGTTCTCTTTTTGTCGTTAAATTTTGTGAAACTACGAAGATTGCTTATATAAGGTATAACATACGTCAAGAATGTGTACTCGGCGGAATAGCTCAGAAGGCTAAAGCGTTTTTACTTCAGGACTCTGGCAGGACTCCAGGGGTCACTGGTTCGAAACCTGGTCCGGGCAATGTTCTTTTCCTTTTTTTAACTTTATTCTTGATTTTTTTACTGGAGCTTTTACGATCCAATGTTTACATTTATCGATATAAAGCATTTAATGAATAAGTTAAAAAATGCCAAAATCTGTGAAAAGGCACCTTTAAACTGCTCCACAATTAAACAGTTCTCCGGGCAGGCACATGAATAACATTAATACAATTCAAGTAAAGAATTTTAAAACATATCCAGAATAAATAAAAGCAAATGCAAAGCAAATAGTTATTATATAACATTAATATAGGAAACCCACTTTATATCCATGTGACGATTTCAATAGTCAGAACATTCAGTATGTATTGAGACTTAAGTTTATACAGAGGTGTTAAAAATGGTTACGCTTCTGATCTGTTACGAACATCTTTGTTCATAATGCCTTACATACCCAAAAACTCCACGCTGAGCCTTAAATGACTTTTTGTGGGAAGCAGCAGGATAAGTACTTGTCAAATTGTAAACAAATGATCTCGCTAGAATAATCAAGAGACGGTTTTACACAAAGCAGGACAGTCGAAATGATGGGCGAACTTAGCGTGCTACACGTGCTATATCTCATTATGCAATTATTTTGAGATTCGTCTTCTATTGCGTAAATCGCAGTGGTCAAGTACAGACTAACAGAAAAACCTATATGTTTCATTCATAGCCAGATTAAAATGAAAAACCAATACCGTTGCGTAGTTTTCTGATGTGAGTGGTACTGACAATATAACGAAATCAGATGCTTTTAAATCTCAACAACATGCTTTCAAGCAATTTCAGCTTAAATACTAATTATTGATAATTTTGGCATTTTTTATAATGCAACAAGATATATTTTCAAATATATTTATTGGTAAATATCTGTGAATGACCTGTCGCAATTATAAACTTATGTAAATGAAGTTTACTTCACTTCTGTTATTTGTTGACACATACTTTCTGCTTGAAATGTACTGTTATGTACACGAAATAAAACAAATCATTTTTAAAATATCGTCAACGATCGGACAGCGTAACCGTCAAGAAAGCTTGTTTGTGTTCGTAGATGTATGGTGACGAAAAGATCAATCTTTTAAACATATGAATAAAACTACCATAACCTAGCGAAAGCATAAGCGTTTAATTAAGAAAATATTCAAAGCTTTACGATGTCGCAAAAAGTATTTTACGTGCCGATTGTTAGTATTCGGATGTGATTTGTCATGCTTTGCTAATTCACAATATTATACTGAATGTGGGTTGAATGTTCCTAAGTTTCAAATCCCGTGTTGATTGCTAAAAGTATCCATGACCATAATTATGTATTCGCAAATTAATTGTTGTCATATGTGAAATAATGTATACCAATAAGACATAATGTATACATTTATTTTATATACGTTTCCATTAGGGAGTGGTCTACTGTGGCTATTGATTGTCTTAACGAATGCTACCAGACAGGTGGTAAAGCCACATACGTCTATCTGACAATGAAAATGCCTTTGTGGAATAATAAATCATGCCTAGATTTTGCTGTTGAATCGAGAAACAAGGAATTCCTGGCCCAAAAAGCATGTCGCAATCTAGTTCGAGATGTCTGGAATGGGCAAAGTATAGGAAAGGTAATTAAATGAAGACAGATTACGTTTTAATTCATGAACCGAAATACATCCAAACATTGTTAACACTTTTTTTTATTTTTGAATATCGTCGAATCGTGTTTGATTTTTTAAACGGTATTTATTTAAGTGCAATATGCATTTATTTACTATACCTATTTTACTTCTTTGCGTATATAAAACGATGTATATATACTTGTATATATAGTTCAATAAGGATAATTAAATGACAATACGGTAACTTTTGGGCGAACATAAAAGCTACATTTTAACTTTATATTAAAAATGTCGCCTTTATAATCGCCACAGCAATGCATAAAACATTAATTCAACTGTTCATCTACCAAGCATGTAAACCAAAAATTCGCTTTGCTATTTTTATAGACACAAAATAAGTATTAGCTTCTGAGTAACAATACTCAACTATATTGCATGTAATGCAATTAATTATGACTGTCAATTTGGATGAAAGTTCCCTACATATTTAATGCGTTATTTTATAACAAACACAGATATTGTTGTTATGTAAAACGTAATGTTTACACTATGACATTTAACGATCGAAACGAACTGCTTCTGTTTTTCTCAAAATTTGATTTACAAACAAAATGTACAAACATGTATACAGGCTTCATGCGGCTAGCAACAAAGCCGATACATTGCATACGTTCAAAAACACATAAAACGTCTTCATTGGCCATTTTCATTAAACATTGTTTGTTTTAAACACAGTAGTTGTTTTCTTTAAAACAAAGTTTCGTTATTTCACTCTCTAACTTTATTTGATTAATCCTTGCGTTGCTTATTCGCAATTCATCTTCTAAGTTGAACACCTTTCGTTTCATCCTGTTTCAGATTCCTTGGCGGTCAAACACAGGCAGGATAAAGGTCTTCTTCAACAAAATGCAGGCTCCAAAAACGAAATTCGCGTTCAATGTGGTGTGTTATGAACCCTATTTTTTTAAATAGACAGTGTAGCATGTGAGAGAAAATGCGCATATGGCCTTATAGGTTACGATTCATTTCGATATTACGACTTTATCGTCTCAAAATTGACCAGTCTTCGCAAATTTGAGCAAACCAACCAGACCTAAACTTGTAACAATCATATCAATTGTACAATATTAATTTTTGCAAACATCATTCAACACAGAATCGAGAACAATTCACATCATGTCAAATGAAAACACAAATAGAAACACCAAATAATCACGTGAATGTGAGAAACTACATCTAAACAAAGTTACTTTGAAGTAGGATCTCTGGGTCTCTGGGTCATACGATGCGCTTGCTTTGGTGGACGAAATAAACGTTTACCGAGACCTTTGTGCGATTGTGCAAAAGAAATATTTAAACCTGACAATTTTTCGTCTCTAAATACGTGATACATGCAATTGTCTCTTTCATTAACTGAAACTATAATCGAAAGACTGCACTGAATATAAAAAAAGATAGCCAATACGTTTTGCTCAATGCTAATAATGAGTTAACGATTGCAAGTTTCAAAACTGTATAAACCGTCTGATACCAAAATTTAATTGTATCAATTAAATATATCATTACATGTATTCCATTTATTCAAGAAATGAAATGTTGTTGTTTTTTCAAATTCTTTGTAAGAAGTCAATTTATTAAAATTGAACTTTATCGCTTGGTTTTCCTCGTCGTCTGATTTTACAAAGAAGGCGAAATATAATAATTTGATAATTTATTACTAAGTCATGGTATTTACCTTTATTTTTTAAGAACATATATATGAAGATATATAAACAGGATATTTGTTGATCGTATTATTAGTTCATGATTAATCACATAAATCTTTTTTGCGAGTGGTAGATAATATCGAAATAACAAAAAGGGGTTTATTTCAATGCGTATGTATTATGTATTGATATAATGTTCAAATCTTGATCGAGCATATTAACATTTAGTTCATTTTGATGTCATTAATATCATTTAGATGACGATATATGACCACAAACTGATCACACTGCTGATGTAGGAAATAAGTGATCTGTTATTGCATCCTTGAAAATAAGTTATATTTTTACTAAGCTTTATAACTTTTGTTCAATTAGTTAATAGGTCGACATGGTTATTTACGTTGTCTTAGGGCTATATACTTATTGTTACAAAACCATTCCAACAATAATAAAACTAAAATCAATTAACACTAACCTGAAGTGAAGTGATAAAACCTTATAGGTTCGCTCGAGCAAGAATGAAATGACTATATTATAATTGACTTGTATTTTTAAATCATTCAACGTCTAGCATGAACAACATTTGCGACCATTAATGTAACAATTTTTGTCAAACCCCACGCAAATTTTCCGGAAATTAACGTTCGAATGTATCATTTAATTTAATGTTCTAAAAAAGGCCAGAATGAAATCCAAATATACCTGTTTTCAATCACGCGTTTTTAATGATAAGCAAGTCATCGTGTGTATACGGGATATTTTGTTTAACGTAATATAAAGAGTATTATGCAACACGAAAGCTGAACGCAAACGCTTTTAAATCATTATCAATAATTTAAATTATTGTTTAAACTTATGTTTTGGAGACTATAATAAACTTATCCGAAACGTTGTTCTTTATCTATTCTTTTGCGCATTGTGCTGTCCTTTTCAACTTACAGAAACGAAGGTTCATGTTGTTACCATATGCAGGTTTTTAAAAAGGTTGATCGTCTTAACTAACCCACAAATTCAAGCTAATGTAAGTGATGTAGCTGATTTAAAAACGTATTTATGGTTCATAGTTTTTTTTTCATGCGATTCTTGAATATACTTATTTACATAGCTCTTTTTGACGAAGATCTCTTTTTTTTACCTCTTTACGGATATCGCTTAAATCTACATTGCTGAAGAACCTTGCTGTCTGCTAAAATAATTGACCCATTGCCCAACGTTTTAATATCTACATTCATATACTTGCTGCGATACGGCGTCGTTATATCGATACAACTCGCATATATCGTACTTACAATGAATACATATAAGCGAGTAATGTATGGTTTTTGTTTTGTTTACCAACAGATCTCGTATTTGGCGTTTTTGATCCTGTTTGCGTACGTGCTGTTGTTTGAACTTCCAAAAACTGTATCGACCATGGAATTCGTGTTAATGGCATGGGTACTGACCATATTGGTTGAAGAAATTAGACAGGTAATGCATAGATATTACCATAAGACTATTTTACAACAACACAAATATAATATGTAAACAATTACCTTTCAACACTCATAATAATAATTTAATACTAGTAATATATACATACATTGTTGTTATTCTTGTAGCACATTTAATCAATGTTTTATGAACACACGTGTATTCAGTGTGATTAAAAATAGTTTTACGCTAAAAGCCATCACGAAAATAAATCGTTTCAAGACACTTGTATAAATTTTGTGTCTCCATGTATAATTCAACATAATAGTATGTAAATGTTATTAAATTCTAAATCAATTATGTTTATTGACTTCATACTTAAGTTTTTATATAAAGAAAGAACACACAAAAGTTACTTTATTTTTTCAACGTACATACGCAGGCCCAAATCTTTACAAAACATAAAACATTCTTTAATATATAATAGTTAGTTGTTCTTTTAATATTTAAGTCATCGACTCAATTAAGAAGTCACCAACATGAATGAATTATATGGTACGATATTATTACTAATTATTTTGAATTTGAATTTCAAGTATAAACTAATTTATCTTTTTTTTATTTTATATTAGTTATATACCAGAAAGCTTCTTGAACTAAATGTCTTATTGGACATTGATGCTTGAGTAATGGAAGATCTCAAGTTATCAAGTTGAATATTTTGACAAGAGCAATAAAAACATTTTTAAAGACTAATCTGTAATACTCAATAAAACCAATAATTAAATGCTGAACATTATCAAAATGGTTAATTGACAGCAATTATTGAATACAGTATGATAATTAAGGAATAACATAAAAGATAATACTTCTTCTTGAAAAAATGATTCGTGTCCTTTAATTAAATTGCTCAATTTGCTTAAAGGCCAAGATCAACGAATCTTAATTTGGCTTATATAATTATATTGTTTTTCCCACTATCAGCTCCATGAACTGAAAATACCTCGGTCTTTTTCCTTTAACTTTATTGTATAATACAAGTTAAATGTTCTTATCTAACAAAGACGAACGTTTAAATCCGTCAAGGCATTATTAGAAAAGTACTTAATTAATAACGCACGCGACTCAAATGTGCTAAAGTAGTCAACTTACAAAAATAAATGTAAGTCCAGTAAATAAAAAAGAAAGCATTACATAAAATATGTCACTTTAAATTAGCTAAAAATGTGCATTGGCGCCACCTCTAATTCCTAGCGCCACCTCCTTGGCATTGGCTCCATCTCGTTTTGAAAGATGAAAATTTATATATTAGATCAGGTAGAAGCCGATGATTTTGTGTTTGCATTATAGTGTACATGTTCAAAGCAATCGTTTTTATGTAAAGAACTATTTAATTGGCCTTGAATGCTCTGGTCACACAGGCAAAATACATCGATTTGCTTTTACGAATTTTACCATGCCACTACATATAAAGGTCCTTACGTGGGTTGTGATTGTATGTTTCTATACATTTTTTATGAATGTATCTCTGCTGAATCGCACTACATTGTCGATTTGTAAAAATAATTCGAAATATGTTTAAAGAAACATATAAAACACAATCAAAATGTAAAATTGTCCTTTAAATTTTAAATCATTCGTGCTTGAGTGCCACCTCGAAAGAAGCATTGGTTTATTTATTAATGGATCTAAAAAAAGAGGTGGCGCCCGTGATTAACGGCCGTGGCTATGGACGGACTGTTACACAGCCTCAAGGTGGCAAAAGCTATGGACGGGCGTAACACATGTTCAACGTGGTATACGCTATACACTGACTTAAGCATAGTCTCAAGTTCGCATACGTTATTGACGGGCTGTTACACAGGCTGAAGGTGGCATACGTTTTGGCCGGACTTTGTTCACAGGCTGAAGGTGACATACGTTATAGACGGACTGTTACACACACTCGATGTGAAATAAGTTATGCACAAACTGTTACACAGGCTCAGGGTGGCACACGTTATGGACGATCTTTTAAACAGGCTCAAGATAGCCTACCCTATGGACGAACTGTTACACATGCTCAAGATGGTATATGCTATGGGCGTACTGAAACATAGTCTCAAGTCGGCATATGTTATGAACGGACTGTTACATAGCCTCAAGGTGGCATACGCTATGGACGGACTGAAACATAATCTCAAGTTGGCATACGCTGTGGACGGACTGTTACACAGGCTGAAGGTACCATACGCTATGGACGGACTGTTACACAGCCTCAATGTGGCACACGCTATAGACGGACTGTTACACAGGCTCAAGGTGACGCACGCTATGGACGGACTGTTACATAGGCTCAAGAGGATGCACGCTATGGACGGACTGTTACACAGCCTCAAGGTGACATACGCTATGGACGGTCTGTTACACAGGCTCAAGGTTGCACATGTTATGGATGGACTGTTACACATCTTCAAGGTTGCACACGTTATAGACGGACTGTTGCACAGCCTCAAGGTTGCATTCACTATGCACGGACTGTTACACAGGTTAAAAGTGTCAAAATCTATGGACGGACTATTACACAGCCTCAAGGTGGCACACGATATGGACGGACCGTTACACAGGCTTAAAGTGTCATAAGCTATGGACGGACTATTACACAGCCTCAATGTGGCATACGCTATGGACGGACCGTTACAGCCTAAAGGAAGCACACGCTATGGACAAACTGTTAAACAGGCTCAAAATGGCATACGCTATGGACGCACTGTTACACACCCTCAAGGAAGCACACGCTATGGACGGACTGTTAAACCGACTCAAAGTGTTATGAGCTATGGACAGACTGTAACTAAGGCTCAATATTGCATAAGCTATGGGCGGACTGTTACACAGCTCAATATGGCATACGCTACGGACGAACTCTGACATAGGCTCAAGTTGGCATACGCTATGGACGGACTGTTACACAAGCTGAAGTTGGCATACGCTATGGACTGGTTATTACATAGGCTCAAAGTGGCATACGCTATGGACGGACTGTGTTAACAGGCTCAAGGTGGCATGCGCTATAGATTGACGGTTAATACAGAGACTCAGGGTGTCATAAGCTATGGATGGATTGTTGTATAGATTTATTTTGACGTACAAAATTGGGTGGGCGGTTACACTGACTGAGTGTTATAAGCAAGTAGTGGTCAGTGTCATGATAGTGTCACATTCAATTGGTGGACTGCTATACAGGCTCATGATGGCATACGATTTGGATAGATTATGGGCTTATGGTGGCACACAGTATGGAAACACATAATGAATGACGTGTTTGTCTGTATGATACTGCGTCTAAATAAGAACATGTTAAACATAAATAGTGATACACATACATCTGCTTGCGATACGTACATGGTGCTGCACATGCTCTTCAAGTTTCTCAAGTGCTGTTATTTATATATTGTGAGTATGCATATATATAATGGTTAATGCACAGTCAGATTGACGTAATATCATTAGTTTTGGTATTTATAAGACAGTGAAGGCGTTCCATAAGCGCTACTTAAAACTAGTATCATGTTTTACTCAGTGCTTTATATGCGATATATTGGTATTTGAAAGTCTTTATATGCTACAAATGCTACTGTAGTGACGATGTTTCTATTTGTTTTACCGGCTCTATGCGCTACCTAGGGTAACGCAGCTTCAAATGCTCGTGATTTTTCAAAATGCTTCCAAGGGTCTATGTGATATGTACGCTATTTGTAATACAGATTCTATATGTTGCTCGGGTTCGGCGTTTTAAATAGGCTCTATTAGTTACACAACTCAGTAAAACATAGAACTACTGTTTGTTTTACATACACTTTCAATCTAAGACATGTTTAATGTGTTTTATTCATTTGGCTTTATGACGTACATGTATTCTAGGTTTGTCTAAGCATTCTCGTGTTACACATGGTCTAGATTGTACACAGGCTCTTTTTTCAACACGATCTAGGCCTTTTAAAAGGCCGTGGGTCTTATACGGCTCTATGTTTTTGTGTTTTACAGACTAGGTATTTGTGAAACCAGCTCGTGGTTTAACATGGGCTCTTTATACGAAACTTGGGATGCTTCAAATAACAGCAATACTTACACAAACTGTGTGATGTCACACGCAAACGGTTGCCACCGACAACCCGTATGTGAAAGCGGATAAAAAAAACAACATTTATATTAACTGATCGAGAAAATTCACACATTTTTGTGGTCGCAAAATGTATGCATGCAATTGGAGAGCAGTCACTTGTTTGTTTGTGAAACTTCATATAACCAAATGACCAGCACTTAAGTTGTTCCAATCACATTCCTAGAATGGTCTTCATGTTTATTTAATACGATGTAAATCTTTCCCAGTGTTATATTACAAACAAGTATCATTAATCGTGGTTATGGTTCAATAAAACACACGCAGCAAAATTGTTAACTTTTCAAGTTTAGTAATGGTTGCATAATTGTATCACATGTAAACAAAGACATAACTTTACAGCAACAGCCAGCCATGAATAAAGATTAAATAATTTAAGTATTTTCATTGCATTATATTTTAAGCTCGCAAAAAGAGAAACTCAATAACAAATTCTCACCATATATCCAATGATCCAAATGAAGTTATCACGAGCTTCCTTTCTTTAAAAGAGAAAGAAATGTACGTAATTGTTTAATTTAAATACGTTGCACTATCGCAAACAATCACCATACTGAATATCATTTTAATTTCAAGTATGTTAACATGTAGTTGTATGCCACAGTTAAAATTGCGTTCATCACGACATCAAACAGGAATACGTGTGTACTTACAATCGTCCAGTTTTTAGTTGGTCGCATTAGCGGCCGACTAAATTTACAGAGCATGTTTTGCAAATCCGTATGTGCTTAGCTACGCTAAGGACGTTAACTTACTACTCTAGGAACGATTACCGCTGCCTGTTTTTACTTCACTGCTCCACTGCAGCAGACAACCTATAATTATGTAAACAATAGGTTTATGAGCTTGTGGGACATATTGGCCAGTGTAGTGTTTATAACAGCTTGTGCGACGACATTGGTAAGTTAATCATTGAAATCTGTACATATTGGCTGATTTCAGGGAAAACGGGGCTTTATGCTGCATTTAAAGTCTGTCATATGGGCAAAACTGTTTCAAAATAATTTAAAGAAAATAGATAAAGTATAAGATATACATATCACAACATGTACATGATTATAGGCTTGTTAACCAAAATTCTAAAGATGGTTGCCAGTGCAGCAACCAATTGTAAAAAAAGACATATTGTTTTTTTTTGTCTAAGCTATCTCTATAACATGAATATGAGGATCAGTCACACAAATCTCGCCTGTGCTTTTAGACACACTCTTTAAAATTTGAATGGGTTATGTTCATTTCAAACTTGCGATATAAAAAGCTATAGCATAAGTTTGAAAACTGAGTTGCAATAGCGAACAACTTCAGTGCCTTCAGCGCTTTGATTTTCAATGGTTTTAGCATTTTTTTATACTCCTGTTTTGCAAACAATACTGTGACTTTGTTTTCCCCGGTGAGCAAACATAGTCATAAACGATGTGTGAGTCTCCAATTGTTTGTTGTAGATGCATCGGATATACAAAATGCCTGGTCATGAGAAGGCTATTCCATGTAAGCAACGAATCAGAAAATTGAAGAATTACTTTTTGGAAGTATGGAACTGCATCGATTTAATAATGATCGTCATGTTTTTAATTGGATTCGGACTGCGATTCATACAATTTCGAGACACGTCGTTTGATTGGCCCAGAGTCGTGCTTGCTGTCGATTTTGTCGTGTTTTTCTTCAGACTTTTTCAACAATTCTCTATTCAGAAAATCCTTGGACCTAAACTAATTATAATTCGACGGATGGTGAGTGTATAATTTGTAAACATTGCTGTATACATATAACATGTAGCAACATATAATAAATGTTGATAATTTGATTACATGATATACACGCTTTAATCTAAAGATCTCATCATTTTAAATTATTTCGTTTGAAAAATATTGTCGATACGAGTTCCTTGAAAACAATTAATGTGTGATATTTGACATTATCACGAAACAACAAATATTTTCAAAATTCATAGAATAACCGGTGGTATACTTTATAATAGTTATGTAAAGTTGTATTTTATCGTTTTTTAAAGAAAAACTTATCTGAACAAGAATGATTTGTGGCATTTTAACACGAGAATTTGCGGCAAAATCTGTATCTTATTTTTATGCTTTCTGAATCGAAAAGAAAATGCAAAAATATCTAAGGAAATTCAAAATGCCGCCGATTTGTTAACGTTTCGTCAGATAAGAGGTTTAATTATCCGCTTTGTTGTATTCTTAAACGCATGTTCATGAGTTGCGGAGCCATAAATGAAAATATTAGTTTTAATTGACCACAAATAAAATGATAATACCATCTGACACTGCATGGACAAATTTGAATTTTATTGCACGTGTTGCTTTTTTACGAAAATATAATTTGAAACGAGATATTAGATTAATTATTATAGCAGATCGGGCATAATGGCACCATTTATATAACGTCATTTGTTCACATATCTTGTGATCCCGCTCGTTTATTCAGCGATATTGCTGAAGTTTTACATTGTATTGTTTTTAATGATATTTTTCTTTTGGTAAAAATATCGACTTTTTATCATACTATGATTTTGTTTACCTATCATATACTGATTTAAAAATATGTTCAAACAGCTTCGAAACATTTCCGGGTGATATTATCAAACCTTATCATTTCACTCGATCTAGAGTATTATGAATTTTATCATCATTTACTGGTTTACGCAACTCATTTAACGCCTAACATGAAATAAAACAGTTTATTCTATACCAATGTTGAATCGTTTTGTCAGAGGTATGCAATACTTAGACTCGCTGTAGAAAATTGAGATATTGTTCTTATGGTGACACTTTATTGTTTAAAGTTGCACATGCATGATACAATAGCCAAATCATAAGTGTCATTCCTCAGTTATATCATTGTTGATTTTTAGGTACAAGACCTGTTGTATTTCTTGGTAATTATGGCAGTATTTTTATTGGCTTACGCCATTACCTCGCATTCCATTCTCTACCCCGATGCTCCAGTTACTTGGGAAACTGCTAGACAAATAATTAGGAAGCCATACTTGCATCTTTATGGGGAACTCTTGCTAGACGAGACGGAAGGTACTTATGCATTAAAATGAATCGCGCGCTATGTAATAAACGGATTTTTGACGTTAGTGCATCAATTCTTTGCATATTGATGATTTTGTATTTTATTATGATTAAAAACCAATAATATGTAGAACCATGCAGATACATGTAAATGCCTGCTATATTTGATATACAACAATAATTACAATAATAATAATAAAAAAATAATAATCATATTAATAATAATAATTATTATTATAATACCGATAATAATATTAATAATAATAATAATAATAATAATAATAATAATGATATTAATTATAATAATCAGTTTAGGAATACTATATCATTCAGATCATAAACCGAACACTCGTGGATTTGATGGTTGAACATGATCAGTGCAAACGTCCAGCCATAACGATTTATGAACATTTTTTTCTCAAAGATTTTAAGGATTGTACGAATGAGGCCAGCCTATGGAAGAACGGAACAAGTGAACGCTGCCCATCCTACACCGGTAGGATTGTGGGTCCAATCATGATGGCAGTTTACCTGTTGTTTTCAAATATCCTGATGCTCAACCTTCTTATAGCAATGTTTAGGTATGTTCAATAAGCTTAGTCTTAAATAAATAGTTAATTGATAATTTATTGATTAATATTTGAATAGCTAAAAAGCATGCTGTACCAAAATATGTAAATAATTGGATTTATAATAATTCATTTAAAATGTTCGCAGTAGTAGTAGGGGCCTTTTCACGTTTGGGGAAATTGACAAAATTAAAAAAAGTTGTTTCAGATTCGCAAATTTTCTTTTTGGTAATGATATGTGTGATGAAACAGTAATACTGAACATTTACCATGCTCTAAAATATCCGTTATATGCATCTTTTGACGATTTAAAACCTGAATACTATAAAGCGTTGCAACGCGAAACGATTGAAAAATTTGGAAAGTTCTGTTGTTGTCGTTATATTTTGTGAAACTACAAGGATGTATTATACAGATTATAAAAGACTTCATTCATTGTATGAGCACGGATGGCCGAGTGGTCTAAATGGGTGACTGTTTACTCCAGGACTCTAGTGGTCAGTGGTTCGAGCCATGTTGAGGAATAACTTTTTTCAAATTTTATTTTTGATTTTTTGCTGGAGATTTTTATATTACATTTATCAATATAAAGCATGTAATGACAAACTTCAATACATGCCAAAATCTGCGAAAAAGCCTCTTAAAGTGAATCAAATAAATAGTTATGAAATTGATTTTTTTTTCCAGTTACACATTCAATAAAATCCATGAGCGATCAGAAAAGATTTGGTGTTTCCAGAGATACATTATGGTCAAGGATTACGCACAACGGCCTGTACTATGTCCTCCTGTGAATGTATTTTGGCCCATATACCAGCTTTTCCGATGTTGTCTACATAAGTGTACAAAACATGAGCTCTTAGATGATCCTTTCCGTAAGTACCATGCGGATAAATAATACGGCGTCTATAGCAAAGATTTAGTAGACATGAGAGTTATATTGCATATTAGATTAAATAATGTAAAAAATATTCCAAAGCAACGGTGAAACCCTATAAAGTCCTTAGTTTAACCTAGCATGTTATATTGTTACCAGGACTAACCTGGTCGAGCTTTGCCGATCCATCAATGTATAAAGTTATCGTGAATAACTTAGTAGTTCCACCAATTTATTACGTCATTATCACGGCGTACTAAATCGATCTCACGGAACTGTTCGTCGATTCCATAACTGTTCATACGATAATTTTAAATACTTGCATTTGTACCATTCTATTAAACACTGGTGCATATAACATAAATTGAATACTGTACATGTTTGAAAACGGAGTTAAAACGCATATGTCGATTCATCCATATATCTTTCGTGTAAAAAATATACGATCAAAGCCAAGTTCGTAATTATACCTACTTCAATGCGCGTTTTTTGTCTCGATCATTAACTCAAAGCGCACGTGCAGCACACGCATTACTGTTCAATCATTATTGCCAGATCGCAAACAGTATTTAACAAGGTATTGACATATCGAGCTTGGTTGTATAGAACTCCCATAAACCTTGCACAACATACGGGTATTTCAGCATGCCCATGTTTGCACCGGATGAAGAGTTCATGGCCTTCATGACATATTATAGATTCTGACTTTCACAAATTTAGATATAATTTAATCAATTGGGTTACTTTGCAATCAGGATTCTTAAGTTGTGATTAATGTGTAAATTAATTTCTTTAATTATCATCGACATGCGTAAGTTTGTGAATGTGTAGGCTATCGAAAGGGAGAGCATATAGCATATATTTAGCATATAATCGCCACTTGTTTTGTCCGTTCGAATGGTAATTTTTAAGAGTTAATATTGAGTGGGTCTGAAACAAATCACGTCTGTCCTACTCTAGGTTTGCCCATCCGACTGTAAGTCCTTCCGTCCATCACACGTTTCGTGTTTCGTTTTCGGGCTGGATCTAAGGCGCTTATGATCTGAACTAGATGATACTTAATTTGCAGCATCCATATAGTGTGGACATGCGCATAATTTTCAGGTCGTTCTTGTCCAATGACTAATCAGAGAGTAATTGCTTTTTAATTAGTACTGTTACTGCTCGAATCCGAGCGAGATCAAATGCATTTATGATCCGTATTGGATGAAACTTGATATGCAGCATCCCTATTGGGTAAACGTGCGCATAGTTGCCAGGTCTTCTCGTTCAAATGTATTTTTGGGGAGTTATCTCCCTTTGTAATTAGTAAGGCACTTGCTAATGGATTTTCGTTTTCTAAGGTCGTTCCGCCCGTTGATTTTTTTCTGGGAGTTATTTCATTTTGAATAATAATGACTTTCCTCGTTCGAAGTCGAATACGTATGGTCAGAATTCTATGTTACTCCAGGTGCAGCATCTCTATTAGGTAGCCATTCGCGTATAGTTTCAGTTTGTATCGCTAAATAATGTTTAACAGAGGTATTGCCGTTTTATTTATTATACATGTATTACATTGTCTAATTAATTGAATGTTTTTCTGTCAAATCACATCAACTGTTAATACGAATTTGCTACAAACTGTAAATGCAGTATCCCAAGATGTTTAACACGGGCATATTCCTATGTCCTTTCACCCCAGGGAGAGTACTTGCCGCTTGAATAATAATACCATTAAACACAATTAACTCATGTTACTGATATTCGTGTTATACTTTTGTGGCACTGCCCGGTTAATGTTCTTCGTGGTCGAATGTTATAACATTCTAGTAAACATTCACGAAATATGGATGTTCTTTTATACTAATTATTGATAAACTTCGTAGAAAATAGTCGTGAAATTATGGGAAATAAAAGCATTGCCTTTCAAGTGAGAGTAGAGATTGAAACAAAACTTTGTGATAACTCTTAGTAAGTTTTATCACCACTAATTACCACTGATAATCACTCTCTGTGGCCGAATTACACTTTTTAGCGACGTCATCAATATAAGATCCCTACTAAACACTAAGTATTTGTATTGTTTGTGGAATTTTCATCAATGTACACCATTATATCACTTTGATGCATTTGAACACTATAATATAAATAAGATTTAAATAAAATGGTTAGTGAACAAATCTTGGCATAGCTATTTTGAAATATGGGTAATTAAATGTATATTCCGACACGCATCGCCGAATATTATTGTTTATATGACGCTTACAAAGTATAACTACAAACAAACATGTACCATGTATATCGAGTACATGTTTTTTTCATGATCTCTGATATCAGTTCGGGAAGTCGGGTTATTATTTGTCACACCACACAAACAGGAATATATTGTTCAATGAAGGCTCGAACATACGTCCAAAACTCGATTTAGTTATGAAATTTGGTTAAAACAATGATCTTGACTTAGTGGATCTGCAGTGTTTAGTTTAGTTTATATATTTTTTGAATGACAGGAAATGCTTTTTAATTAAAACAAACTGAGAATGTTTGCTAATTATTGCTGTTATTAAAAAAACATACGCAAGCCGTGGGACATATTCATAGCCACTTCTCCATCATATCATTTAGGAAAACTTACACGCTTCCCGCCACTTGCAGAGTTTTCCTAATAATGATTTTTAAAGTGCATGAAACATTCAAGAATGGTACTCTAACCGCAACAAATCAAGATGGCGTCAAGTTAATTTAAAATAATGGAGCCCATGACGAAAAATTAATTGAGAAAATAAAAGAAACAATATTGCGTCAATTAATAATATACATAAGTGAATGTAACGTACTTAGAGACACAGCTTAAATGAAACATTACACTAATGTAATCGTTCAGTTTTAATAATATCATAAATTTAAAACATGTATTGACATATAATATTTTCATGTTTGATATATATAACATTGTACATTTATTTCCCTATAATATAATAAACATTGAATGTTACCTGACCGACAACTGTCTGATGCTGCTATCAATTAAAATCTTACATTATGCACTTCAATTTTCAATGTTAATTTATATAAACAATTATCTCGATTTAAACATTTAACGCCCCCACTCCCCACACACACCCAAAATCAAAAATGATTTAAAATATTTAATTAAACATAAATTGTGTTCTTTGTTTTGAATTTCCTGATTTGTTTAATCACGATTAAATGATAATGAAGATGTCATATGTAAACAGTTTGTTCGTTTAAGAGTTAAAGGTTAAATATGTTTACAGATCAAGAATTTTTCTCGGATATCGACGTAACTCGGTTTATGCAAGAGGCACTAAGAAGATACTTGAAAAGGTAAGAAACAGAAAGTGACAATTCGATGATAGAAACGGCAAATGAAACGTAAGATGTCCCATATGGAAGCGTATAATTTGCACAGTGCTCTTTTCCAATGGTTAAGTGTAGTATGTATAGTCAACATTGCAGAGAAATTAGCCCTGCATTATAGCAGGTGTCTAATGAGCAGTATACAGTAAAGTGGTATCCATGGTTTGAAAATGTGTAGTTCTCCAAATAGCCAGTTTATTGCAAAGGCATCGAGAGCGCATATAAACGAGGGAAAATCCAGATATACGTAGACGGTTATACATTTCTTTTGAATAAATACGCAATTTCGACACTACAGTGTTATCGCTTTCTTACGTTTTTGTTCCGAGATCGTAGATGTCGGGATTAAACAGTTATTAAAGGAAAACCGTCCACAAAGATGTTGTTTTCTTACGTGTGAAATTTGATAAATTGGATGTCCACATATCATTTAAAATTTGAAACCACAGTTTACACATGTACAGTAAAATATAACTAAAATCAAGATTTGTCCATATGCCAGTCGCCGTTTAATTTCTCATAATTTATTTATTGGCGAAAAATTTGTTGAACTCCCCTTTTTGGAACTTATTTTCTTTTACGCACATTTTGGGATCTGACTTTCAATGACAGCTGTTTCCTATGTTTAACTGCTGGAAACTAATAAGTTACACATCTTTAATAAAGTTTATATGAGGACTTCAATATTATAGTTATTATTTATTTATCTTATTTATTTAATTATTAAGTGTTTTCTTAATCACGGTACTCACTGTATAATTATTATAATGCTGAACGAAACACCTGCCGACCAACATAATCAATTCGCATAATTTCAAAAGGATGAATTTTTGGATGTCTGATGTACGAGATAATATAATGTTTATCAGCCTTTTTTAGTAATATTTTAATGAATTAAATGTAGATTTGAAGTGTCGACCTTATTCTGATATGAACGTTTGTTTCAACATTCTGCTACTGTCTTTGCAGATGATGCAGTTAGAGGGCGATAAAAAAGTGCATCTTTCATTGCAGTATATTTACTTAGGATTTTAAAATTAGCAAAAGAATGAGATGCCATGTCCCATTCATGGACCACATGAGTTAAAATGTAAAATACGCCAGAAAAAAAATTATTGCATAAACCCTATCTATAATGCCCTCTGGCAGGGTGCAGAAACTTGGCAAAAGAAGGGCTTGAACGGGAGAAATCGTGTATTAACAAGTCGATTCACGTGCCGTTCAAGCCCTGTTATGTGTTTTTCATATCCATAAACTGGTCCACGCGCAGTTACTTCCCTTAGTCTTCTTTGAGTTGCTCTTAGTGGATTCAATGAAGTTATTATGAACGTTGTTAATAACTCCAGCCTTCGACGACTTTCCAAGCATAAATGAAGAACTGAATAAGCACCAGTTTCCTCATGCATGCAGGGATAAAAAGCAATGAATATTTCAATCCACTTTTCAAATTATACCATCTGCATTTTCTTGACAACAGCTTTATTTTCATTGCAAAGTCAATGAAGTTAATATTATTTACTCAACACTTTCAAAAGACTTTGCTGTAAATGTAAGTGTTTATGTACCTTCAACGTTCCTGCTGTATGCTTGAAATACTTCAGTGACAATATGTTGGCAGTATTAATTTTTAGAAAATTTAGTTGGAACGAAATAAGATAGACCTGTACGAAAGAAACATCTATGAAAACAATGACTTATTCTGACGATATATTTATCCGTCACGACCAGTACATTCCAAAATAATTCCTCATTTCTTACTTTGCGCGGCTGCATTTTAAATTTGCATTAATCCACTGTTTAAACACATTTAAAATCGAAAACTGCCTATCCAAAGGTAAAGCCTCGTCATTTCTGATGATGACCGAGTGAGGCATATGTAAAACACAACCTTGAACTGTATGACGTCGTATGAAATAATCGAATTATTTTGTCGATGTCGAATGAACAAGACATATTGTTTTCAATGATATTTTAATTTATTTTGGTTTGTGTGATTTGTTTATACAATAATAGCGAAAATACACATTTTTGTCGGGCATGATCATCTTCGGGCGCTCGGGCAGGAACGGATGTTTCGAGCGCCCGCAGATGATCATGCCCTCAAAAACGTCTATTATCCATATAATGCAATAGAGCCGGACTAAAACAGCATATAAAAACACATGGACCAAACAAAAACATGTACAGCTGATGTTTGTAGTTTTTTTATTGTATCAAGTCTACGTAGATATGTCTGACAAATAATTGCTATAAGTGCTACTTCATTACGCGTTTCGTTCGTATATGTAATGATGCTAGTTTTCCACGTTTGTTTATACATAATTATTATCTGTGTTACGTCATTTCGCCCACGATGTCTCTGCATACATATTCAAGTGTATTCAGTACTTACATACATGATAAAAAGCATTCGGGTCGGAATGAATTGATGATGCATTTGACATATTAACACAACTTAACATTAGAAGGCAATGTCAGCAACAATTGAATTAACCTATCTATGTGAACCTATACTTTATTTCCTCAATATAACAATATTTCCTCTTAAATAACATGTATTAACGTAAGTATAAAAGACAAAAATAAACGTTAATATATTGTTCACTTCTGATGAAATATTATCGTGTATTGCATTAGCAAAAATCTTTCAATCCACTACAAGTTTACTTTTTGCCACTTAAATATATGCACCAACTCAGACCTTGTTCAATAGAAGGTCTTCCGAAATGTATCATATTAGAGCAACATACATGTATCAGTATCGATATGGCAACACATGTCAAATGTCGTTGTATAGAAAAAACGAATCGCAATAATGGTAATATTTGATAACAACAACATTGTATTAGTATCGAACCGGCTTTACCACTTCCTGTTATTCATTACACTTATATTGCACGTATATGTTATAATTTTGGGAGTTTAAGTGTTTAAGTGCCGTATTTTTTTGTTTGATTGGTGGGTTTTCATGTACCTTTCACTTTCCGGTGCAGTCCACAACTCGTAACGCCTTCTTTATACCTTGGCGTCCTCGACGTCTATACTTGGCGTCTTGGTACCTGGAAATAGTAAGAATAGTATTCCGTTTAGTAAGCATAGTATTCCGTTTGAGGTATAATCAAACATTAGAAAGAACATTTGTCTCAGAATAATTTGTAAGAACTTCATTGTTTAAATTTTACCGTCAAATGCCTTAAATTTCGCACACAAAATGTGAGCGTTAAGTATGTGAGCAAACATATAATAATATGACAATACATAAAAACATGATAACTCTTTCTTTCAAGAAAAAATATTCTCCAAAACATCTGCACCAATGATCAATTCATTCACAACAGTTATTTCGTGTAAATTTTTCTAACATAGGAAAAAGCTGTTTGTTATTTGGAAGACAGGTCCCAAAATTTGCTTTTAAAGAAGTCAGTTCCAAAGAGGGTAGTTAAACTAATTTTCTCGCAATGAATAAGTTATCAGAGATGAAACGGCATCGATGAAATGAAAGTATCGTGCTTATAGTTATATTGTAATGTACACGTGCGTCAATACTGTTTATTATAAGATAACAAATGATATTTCTACATCCAATTTCTTGACTGTCACGTAAGTAGACAACATATTTTAGGACGGTTTTCCTTCAATATACCAACGTCTACGATCTTGAAAAAAAACGAAGGAAGCGTAAACAGTGTAGAGCCAAAACGGCGTATTCATTTGAAAATATATATATATAAAGTGGTTTACCGGTGAAAATATCCGCTTCTCCTTCATTACAAACATGAAAACGACGCCATCTTGGAAGCAAGTTCCAACTATTCTCACTTAAACCCAGTAGGCTCCAGTTTACGCATGCACCCGCACCCCTGAAAACGAAGACATTTTATATCACAAAAACACAATTCACATGAACAGAAAGCGAGAAATGTTCGCTATAATTATATATATAATTCTTAATAACAGTTCGCATATACCTTAAACAGTAATATTGAACATAAATCATTCAAAATCCTTCAACACTAACACAGCGCATGGCAACTACAATGAATTATGTCTACGTCGTCGAACGTAATGTCGTTTCGCGTTGAAACATCCGAATGACGCTTTTTCTGCAGACGGCATCAGATAATGAACGTCAAATATATGAAAATAATTTAGGTTTTTCAAATTAAAAAAAACTTATTATTATTGATACACGTTGAGTAGTTAACAAGTTAAAACAAACACAAATGACGTGTTTGTTCGGTAGTTTTTAATGAGGCATTTTTGAAATGATACGATATTTTATATGAAAGAAATGCGGCATCGCTTACCGTGGTTTTTAGAAGTATGGCAACCCACACATCTTAAACGGAATGACAGTTATTTTAGTTTACGAAAGTGTCTTGCAAAGGATACGAACCTAAATATTATAATCTTGACAACGAAAGTACGGTTAAGAAAACCTACGTATTTCTGGATTATCTCTCATACGTGTGTTATAACGCCACTGATAAAAAAACGTTAGACACGAATAATTCGGATCGACCAGGCTTTATAATATTCACTCACATAGCAAATGTTAATGTTGTAACGCCATCCAGCGCCGTAATATCCCCGGCAAAAGTGATTAATGTTTGTTAATGTTCTCGAAATTGTGAGTTGTGTTAGTTCAAAGACAATCTTCGCCGTAATAATGTCTTATAAACGCTTCCATAATTTAGATATGGTTCTTTTTGGAGCAAAATATTACTTTTTTTTTGTTGAATGATTGATATAAACATTTAATATGTAGAGCTTTTTAAACAGTAACAAAAAATCAAAAATATCGAGCTAACATTAATATTGGATAAAAGTATAAACTGGATTTTATTGTGTTTTAATATATTTTACTTCCATTTCAGGCGTGATCATTTGAAAAAACATGTAAGTACATTAACATATTGTATATACATTTATGATCTGCGTGAAACACACAAGCAATGCGTATTTGAACATTTAGGTAATTCATTAAACTATTGCAAAGTGTCCTCATTTATTGTATATTTGATTATATATTCGTATTATTATTGGAAAGATACTATTTTGGAAATAAGTTTGTGAAATAGTATGGATGAGTGCTATAAAACTTAAGTATATGTACATCTTAGCACTGCAAGGACCAGCAAATGTTCGAATTCTTATCGGGGGAGGGGAATGAACGCCATGTACATGTTTTCAAAGACGCAATGAATTGTATAAAGAACAAGGCAATCAGTGTAGAATGTTGTAATACGTATGTTGAATATGTAGCGTGCCTTATTTAAATAGTCGATGTTTTTGTCTCCTTCAACATTTGTAATCATAGTTCATACACACAAGTATTGATTCAAAACCTTAATATGCTTAGTATGATTTCTTTACAGGCTGTGAATGAGGAGGGATTCAGAAATCAAGCGTACGTAGGAACTTATTGCTTAGTTTGATGGGGTAAATGCAGGGTTAAATACGTACAATTGTGGGTGTATCGTTATTAAGGATTGTTCGTATGGTTTTCGTGTGAATAATATGTTATTAAATATGATATAACAGAGCAAATATTTGTTTAGACATCTCGCAAACACTACAAATAACTTGATATACTTGACAAGTAATAATGCACTCATGTTTGAAGTGATCAACTTAATATGGAAAACCTCGATTTAACATAAATAAACATGTCCAATACATTATAGTACAATATGTGTCATATATTAATTAGTTTAGTAAGTTTTTCAATTTATTATTAAGGATCATGCAGGGTTGAGATTTCATAGTACACATGGTGCTTGATGTTCATGAAGACATGTTGATATAGAATAAAGTAGAATACATTCAAATATCATGGCGTTCGCATTATAAAGTTGGTTTCTTCTCTTTACAATATTTTAGTACTCTTTAGATTTTAATTAGAGATTAGTGTGTATGAAGACCCATACATAATTTGAATAACTATGGGTATATTTTTTACACCACGTTAACGCATTTTTTATTTTGATGCATGTTGTATTCACATTATGTCTTTCGCACCGACGAATTTGCGTGTCAAGTGAAATGCACCGGCTGGTTTTCGGTCGTTTTAAAATAACTATTTATTTTGTAATTATTGTGTAATATATTATTTTCTGTTTTTACATTTGTATAATAAAGTTTAATGGTTAAAGCCAAAGTATAGAGTTATATATAAAACAAGTCCCTTTAAAGCCATACATGATTTAGTGTCTGTGTACATTTTAATTCTTTACATTTTCAGTCTGGAAGGTATCGAAGCTCTGAATAAGAAAGTTGATGGTTTGGAGACGAAGGTATGTTTGCTTTTTCTTGCATGTAACCTTCAAATACCCAGGGTTAAAATGTTAATTTACTGCTTGATGATTCGAAAAAAAAGCTGTTTTTAGTATCGTAATATGTAATTGTTTTTACTGTTTACTTGTTTTCATGTTTCAAAATTAACACATCATGTGAAACAGAGCATCAACGAGTTCGAAGTATACATCTGTAAACAAGTAATAACGTAATTGATCCCTGTTACGACGGTGTGATTCCGACAAACATGTATGCCCTTCAAAGGGGAATGTTCGCATTTTGGCAAAATTACAATTCTTTAAACCCAAGGAATGGAAATAGTTCCATTTAAGAATGTAATGTGTATTATATTCAGACAGACGAAATAACAATTCTGACAAATTAACGGTCACTTTAGGGGTGATCATTAACATAAATTGATCAAATGTATGTGCTATTAAAACGCTCTATATAGATCATTTAAAAATGCGTCTCAAAATAATACTGTTTTCAAAACGCTGTTAAATGTAATACTCACGTTATGTCGGATAGGCTGGTCGCCTAATAGACGCAAACGATATCGTCTTTGCATTGATTGTATACGTTTCGTCTTCGGCGACGCGTAACGCATTTTTAGGTCGTCTCGGTTATGCTTCAAAAGTATGCATTTTCGACGCATATACATTTCGAGCATTACGAATTCATCATGTAGTTATTTAGGATTCAACACTTAATATGATAATTAATTATGTTGTTTACTTATATATTTATGATGATTTTGAATAACGTTATTGCAATTTATTCCTAAACAAAATTTCGTATCTCGCACATGTAATTTGTAAAATTCACAAACTTTATCAATTGTTTACAAAATGTATTCTTGCATTATATTACACCTTAGATTGTAAGTATTTATTGAGAACTTTGAGTGTATATGTGAAGTGAATCGAGAGGAGCGAATGATGTAATCGAGATATATTTAAATGAAAAGTCGAACATGCATATACAAAGTATTCAAAGTTGTAATAGCAATTTTGAGCTCAGTCTGCAGCAGTCGCCCAGTGCATCTTTTGCTGAAAGATGATATGTATCTATGAAGGATGCATTTCATAATAAATGTCAGACGTTAGAGGTATTTTGCTGAGGAAACATGTAGTTCGGATATCTTCAATATGTCGCTTTTGGTGAGTTTTTGTTTATTAGTTGATTACGAACAAATGAATAATTATAACAGTAAACAACGAACAAAAGAAGACTGATTAATCCAAAAGGCGCATTAAATATCGAGTTTGATCACGATGCTTATCATATATGACAAACGGAATTGCAAGCTAGGAGCATACGACTTCGTACGTTCCTCGATGCTTATTCGATAAAGATCTTCTGCGTTTTTTTAATTAACCTATCTTATAAACAAATGTAAAACCTATTCAAACATGCATTTTATGAGCTTTCCGTTCTTACAAATAGAAATCGTTCCGCTTGACTGCCCTTGCAAGAAGAAAATATTGTTTTATACCCGAAATTGATAGATGGCTCTGTTAAGCAAAACGTTGACAACCATTTAATAAGTCGTAATCTGTATTCTAGTGTCAAGGAATATAACTGTCAATGAAACTTTTTGTGTTCACAATTCCTAGATTATTTATCAAAGTAATTCGTTTCATCATGAAACAATAAATAATAATGTTTGCTCTTTATCTCGACTTTGCTCGCTAAGAATTTTCTTAGAGGAAGCTGTACTTTTTTGACCCGCTAAGAAAATTCACAGCGAGTAAAGTCGAGGCATAGAGCGGATATAAATAAGATTTAACGCTAATAAAGCGACATTTTAACAATACACACAAGTAATATAGGGTATACAACGGCAAATGATACTTGTCTCGGCATGGACGTCGTCCTCTTGTTTGTCACTGATTAAACCCTCTGCGTATGTACACTTAAACTGGGTAAGCAGCTTACACACGAACAATTTGAGTGATATAAAAACATACTGTTATGTTGTTAAAACAGCGAATGGTCCTGCTAAAACGAAAAGCTCTGTGTATGTCAAAAGTATGTATATATGTTCTTGAGCGTTTGAATATTTTGATGAGCTCAATAACGTATTAACTATCGAATTTTAAAACGGTTTGTCGACAAATGTAAGCACGCTTCTTTTGATCTTTATAAAAACATAGGCTACACAACATAACCATGCCAGGTTAGCTACACACAACAACGCTTTATTAGTTATTCTGGCTAAGTGCCGTTTGATTTATTTTAACTTAAACAATAATTATGACTTTAATACGTCTTAGTTATTAAATATATCTTAAAATTGAAAATCATTAAACCAAACCCTGTGTACTAAAAGTTTGCTTATACTTTACAACAATGGGTTCTTTATCTCGTGAGTCTTTGTTTAACGCAATAGTTTCAGTATTTCTTTCATATGTGTTATTATGTTAGTAAGCACGCAAAACTGATGAATTATGCGTTTTTATTTGTTCTTTATTTATAGTGTTAGAAAACTAAATAAATATATCTTTAACTTAATACATTGTTTTTGAAAATTAATGTGATAAATGTGATGACTTGAACGTCTGAGTTCGTGTATATGTCTACATACGTTAAGACAAGGGACGTTTATGCACCACGCAAAAAGTTTAATTTAAAAACAATTGCATCAATTTAGATGTGCTTAATAGTTCTTTTCTGGTGCATGTACTGTGACCCTTGTAGTAATACGTATACTGGATATTGAAAACACGTTTTATTAGCGTTGTATTCCGAAATATATTGACAGATCATTTTGAGAAGTATCTATAAATTTGCTGTTATTCTTCATCAGCTTGATACTTTTATAGGAGAGGTATTTTATCTATTTTATTGTTTTGCACATTTGTTTCTACACCATGTTCATAGATGGAATAGCCACGCATACTCATTTGGAATGACACATAATTCTTATATATAGTGTTATACACATTTTGCAGGCAAATCATGAAGAGGAGTTTCGAAAAACGATGTGAGTAAAATATATGTAATGTATTTATACTGATGATGTATCTATGATAAGAATATTGTAAACAAACGGATTATATGCGATGTTCAAATATTGACTTTTTTGTAAATGTCTACTTTAACAAGTTCGTTGTTTCATATTTCAGGATAACTAGAAATTCGCAAGCGGTGAGTTAAATATAATAAACCTCGTTCTGTCAGTTGTATACATCCTGAAGTCGCCTCTATTTAACATATTTTGTGCCAACTATATAACTTATGTGACAAAACCTCATAACCCATATATCTCGTTGTTGATCGTTCGAAAAAAAACATTTTATATCCACGCATCAGATCGACATGAGTTGATATGGTTATATATATATATATATATATATATATATATATATATATATATATATATATATATATATATATATATATATATATATATATTCGTTTTGTCTAAATAAGTCATATCAATATATTGTTACCTCACTAAGCTCACTGAATAATTGGAAATTAATATTTAACGGAAGTGTTTACAAATGAATGCAATCAGACTCTGAATGTTACCTTATCATTGTGTTTGATTCAAGCAAAACTGGCAGGTATAAGGTATATAGTAATATAATGTAAGTCCCGGTCAAATAGCCAGAACACACTAGTTTTAATTTAAACAGTTCTATCTCATGTGTTAAGTAACACTTTAGGATTAATTGTGAATGTGTCTTTCATATTGTTAACATTGACATAACACGAGGATCTTTAAAAGGAAGTAATTAAATTACAAAGAAACCACAATATAATCTTTGTTAATAAGATGTCGATGTTTGAACCCCGTGTGATATTAATTGTCTTTCTATTATATGTGTGAAGTCTATCAATTTATTGTTTGTGTTCCCAAGTTTAAATCTTTCAAATTGATGCACTTGATAACTAACTGTAAAATAAACACTGCCTTACCATTCAGGCATTGGGCCAAGGTTAATACAAGATAATGTCTGGAGGTCATTTCCAAAACTAACCAGACATTGGAGCTGGTCATACTCGTGCAGTTGTAATCTTAAAATACGTAGTATTGTCAATCCGGTTATGTGATCAGAGTTAAAATATCCGACAAGGTCACCTTTCCAAATCAATTGCGTTTATATTTCAAAAGAGAATACACCAATATATGCCTATAAGTGACCCTTTAAGAACATTCTTTCACAATTTAGAATACATATACTAACAATTGTGAATCTTTATTATTTTTTCGCCGTGAAATGCAACTGTATGAAGCTATGTAGAAATGACACACTATTACTATGTGGCTCTAAACAATATAAATTGAGTAAAACATTATTTAATATTTTCAAACGAGATTAAAAAACCAAGGAAAAAACCGACTTTGGTAACTCAGTTTTTTGTATGTCGTATGCCAGAGAGTATATAGTTCGTGATGAATGCCCAGGGAATTTTCATCTTGTACAGAAGACAGACCGGTATGCTACCCGCGGTTGCTGGCTTGCGAGCAAGTGATTTAAATGACTTTGGTCACGTTAATTGTCTTGAGGCTGTTAAAATGTGTTTAAAAAAATAGGTCACCTGATCAGCAAACACAATGTTTACGTAAAGATGGCCCGTCCGCGATCGTTTAATTACGAAAACAATACTTGATTAAAATAGTAACCAACCAAGTTCTGGTAACTCAGTATTTTGTATGTCGTATGCCCGAAAGCACATAGTTCCTTATGAATGCCAAGGGAATGTTAATATCGTGCAGAAGACGGACCGATATGCTACCCGCGATTGCTGGCTTGCGAGCAAGTGATTTAAATGACTTTAGTTATGTTAATTGTCTTGAAGCTGTAATAAATGTGTTTGAATAAATTATGTTACCTGATCAGCATTCACATTGCTTACGTAAAGATGACCCGGACGCAATCGTTTAATTACGAAAACAATACGTTTATGATACTAGTCTTTTTATTTTCCCCCAAAATTGTCGGTGGAGAATTTAGTTTCCAGTTTGTCCTTCGTTACTTCCTTCCTTCCGTCGCATTTTTGTCACTTTTTCTCATAGCGCCTTCAATATTTTATCGATCTCTTACATATTTGGCATGTAGGTACCTTTCATGGACCTCTACCTTTTGATGAGGTTTGATGTCACTGGGGTCAAGTTCAAGGTCACCCAGGTTAATAATAGATTTTCTCAAGGTCACACTTTGGTTACAGTTTCTCATAGCGCCTTCAATATTTGACAGACCTCTTATATATTTGGCATGTAGGTACCTTGCATGGTCCTCTACCTTTTGATGAGGTTTGAGGTCACTGGGGTCAAGGTCACCTAGGCTAATAGTAGATTCGCTCCTGTAATATTATATTCTACTTAAGCAATGTTTGTAGTTTCTCAAATGCATTTCTCGACAACATTACACATGTACACATTAGTATATTATTTCGAAACCTGATTCCAAGTCCAACATGTAAGATAGGCAGTGTTTTAGACATGGTATTTTGCAACAGACAGGATCAAGTCAATACTCATATTCAGCCATTGTAATTTAGTAACCAGAGTGTTATTTGGGTTGGAGTTCAATTGTAAAGAAAGAGAGTGTATACTATTATTGTCATTAATTATTATTATTACCTGTTTATTATGAACATAAGGTGAAAATCGATCGTTTTCAACGATATTTCTTGTTTTATTAGATTGTCAATATAGAGGTATATTTGCTTTTATGACATCTTTTTTCACTTGCATCATTATTGATATATGAATAAGGCTAATGCAGAAACTATTACCATACGAGTTATTCTTGTTACATCCGCTAGTCTTGCCTATCAAGCCACTAATCAATTCTCTGTACAGTACAGCCTACGACAAACAACACAACATAAATTATAAACATATCATGAAAGCTGGAGTCGCGGTTTTACATTGATCTATGCCTAACCTTTCGGATTTTAACATCTTGCAAGAAGAATATCGTCGTTAGCAAATAGTTCAACTGGTTCAGCCGCTAATACAAACAACAACGCAGAAGTATATATCAATACATTGTAATTGTGTTGTGTACGGCGTTTAATTAAAATACTTCCTAATAAGTTTCTTTTTGTAATAGGTTTTCCGTAGCTATATATTTAATATCATTAAACTCAAAGTAGGCTGTTTGATTGATAATTTTAAATTGCATTCCTACACATTGAAAAAGCGCGCTGTAGACTTTCCATCATTTCATTGATTTGTTATGATATTTTAAATAACGAGAGAGCTTTGATAACGTTGGTCGATGAGTTGATTTGGACGCAGCACCTGTTTTAAACAAACGTTCAACCCGTCGTATACATAATGCCAGTCAAAACACGACAACGAGTTTTAAATAAGGAACCAAAACAATACCAACCTTTGATCGTACCAAAAGGTATTTGTACGAAACATGTTTGCCTTTACTACCACGTTACTCTATTGCAATACTTGTTTCTTAACCGTAATATTATAATATGATATTGCAGGCTAAGAGGGAGGAGGAGTTTAGAGGCCTGATGTACGTATACATTATGTGCGGTTATAATTATTTGATGTGTGTATCAATTAATTATTATATATTTCATCACTATTGAACCATTAAACACCGTATTCTTCTTTCATTGTTGAAACAAGAGCTGTGAATCGTGAATCACAATGCCCCTTACTGCGTCGCTTTGAAGCCATTTATTTGACCTTTGAAGGATGACCTTTACCTTGACATTTCACCACTCAAAATATGCAGCTCCATGAGATACCTCCATGAGATACGCATGCATGCCAAATATCGAGTTGCTATCTTCAATATTGCAAAATTTGACCTTTTATCTTCAACTTTAACCTTGAAGGATGACTTTGACATTGAACTTTACCACTCAAAATGTGCAGTTCCATGAGATACGGATGCATGCCAAAAATCGAGTTGCTTTCTTAGATAATATAAAATTTAAATCTTTGACCTTGACATTTGACATTGAAGGATTACATTGACCTTTCACCACTTAAAATGTGCAGCTCCATGAGATACGCATGCATGTCTAATATCGAGTTGCTATCTTCAATATTGCCAAATTTGACTTTTTAAAATTGACTTTTGAACTTGAAGGATGAAATTTACCTTGAATTTTCACCACTAAAAATATGCAGCTCCATAAGATACGCATGCATGCATGCGAAAATTTCGAGATGCTATCTTCAATATTGCAAAATTTAACCTTTGACCTTATCTTTTAACCTTAAAGGATGACTTTGACCTTTACCTTTCACCACTCAAAATGTGCAGTTCCGTGAGATATGCATGCATGCCAAAAATCGAGTTGCTATCATAAATATTATAAATTTTGAATCTTTGACCTTGACATTTGACCTTGAAGGATGACCTTGACCTTTCACAACTCAAATTGTGCAGCTTTAGTTACGGATGCATGCCAAATATCGAGTTGCTATCTTCAATATTGCAAAATGTGACCATTAACACTTACCTTTGACCTTGAAGGATGACATTGACCTTGACCTTTCACCACTCAAACTGTGCAGCTTCATGATATATTCATGCATGCCAAAAATCGAGTCGCTATCTTCAATATTGCAAAATGTGACCATTAAAATTGATCTTTGACCTTACAGGATGACATTGACCTTGACCTTTCACCACTCAAATTGTGCAGCTCCATGAGATACGCATGCATGCCAAATATCGAGTTGCTATCTTCAATATTGCAAAATGTGACCATTAAAATTGATCTTTGACCTTACAGGATGACATTGACCTTGACCTTTCACCACTCAAACTGTGCAGCTCCATGAGATACGCATGCATGCCAAATATCGAGTTGCTATCTTAAATATTATAAATTTTGAGTCTTTGACCTTGACATTTGACCTTGAAGGATGACCTTGATCTTGACCTTTCAAAACTCAAACTGTGCAGCTCCATGAGATACGCATGCATGCCAAATATCGAGTTGCAATCATCAATATTACAAAATGTGACCATTAAAATTGATCTTTGACCTTACAGGATGACATTGACCTTGACCTTTCACCACTCAAACTGTGCAGCTCCATGAGATACGCATGCATGCCAAATATCGAGTTGCTATCTTCAATATTGCAAAATGTGACCATTAAAATTGACCTTTGACCTTGAAGGATGACATTGACCTTGACCTTTCACCACTTATGCCAAAAATCGTGTTGCTATCTTAAATATTATAAAATTTGAATCTTTGACCTTGCAATTGGCCTTTGACCTTGAAGGATGGCATTGACCTTGACCTTTAACCACCAAAATGTGCAGCTCCATCAGATACGCATGTATGTAAAAAATTGTGTTGCTATCTTCAATATTGCAAAATTTGACCTTCAACCTTGACCTTTGACATTGAAGGAAGACCTTGACCTTTCACCACTCAAAATGTGCAGCTCCATGAGATACGCATGCATGCCAAATATCGAGATGCTATCTTCAATTTTGCAAAGGCAAAAGTTATTAGTAATGTTAAAGGTTTTGGACTGACGGACAGACGCCATATATTTTACCTTTGACCTTGAAGGACGACCTTGACCTTGACCTTTCACCACTCAAAATGTGCAGCTTTATGAGATACACATGCATTCCAATAATCAAGATATCTTCAATATTGCAAAATTTGACCTTTGACATTGACCTTTGACCTTGAAGGATGACCTCGACCTTTTACCACTCAAACTGTGCAGCTCCACGAGATACACATGCATGCCAAATATGAAGTTAATTTTAATCTCCATGAGATAGTCATGCATGCCAAAAATCGTGTTGCTATCTTAAATATTATAAAATTTGAATCTTTGACCTTGTCATTTGACCATAAAGGATGACCTTTACCTTAACCTTTCACCACTAAAAATGTGCAGCTCCATGAGATGCGCATGCATGCCAAATATCGAGTTGCTATCTTCAATATTGCAAAATATGACCTTTTACTTTGACCTTTATCATTGAAGGATGACATTGACCTTGACCTTTCACCACTCAAAAAGGCTCCATAATATACGCATGCATTCCAAAAATCGTGTTGCTATCTTAAATATTATAATATTTGAATATTTGACCTTGACATTTTACCTTGAAGGATGACCTTGACCTTTAACAACTCAAAATGTGCAGATCCATCAGATACGCATGAACGCCAAATATCGAGTTACTATCTTCATTATTGCAAAATTTGACCTTTGAAACTGACCTTTATCATTGAAGGATGACATTGACCTTGACCTTTCACCACTCAAAATGTGCAGCTCCATGATATACGCATTCTTTCCAAAAATCGTGTTGCTATCTTAAATATCATAACATTTTACCTTTGACCGTAAAGGATGACCTTGACCTTTTTCCACTCAAAAAGTGTATCTCCATGAGATACACATGCATGCCAAATATCAAGTTGCTATCTTCAATATTGCAAAAGTTATTACCAATGTTAAAGTTTTCGGACGGACAGATGGACGGACGGACGGACTGACTGACGGACAGTTCAAAAGCTATATGCCTGCCTTCGGGGGCTTAAACATGTTATTATTTAAGACAATTTACGGAATAATACAACGATAACAGAAAGTTCCTAAATTTTTGTTTATCTTATACTTCTGACACAAACAAATTTAACCATTTATAATGATCTAAAGAAAGATAAACCTGTATAACAGTTGTATATATTGGTTGGGTACGATTAAGTAATCGTCCAGCACATTCCATCTGATTAAATATAACATCCAAAACTGTAAACTGCCAAACTCTGAAAGAAATACACGTGTCAGCATTAACTTGAATATGCATGTCATGTGTTGTCTAAAATCATTATTATTAAAAAAGATCATATACGTAGAAAATCGTTTTAAAAATAATGAACATCCGTAAGGCATGGCATAGAAGAAATTCGTATTTAAACATGCTTTTCAACACTGAATAATTTTGGAAAGTAAATACGACGCCATATTTTTTCTTTATTTGGTTGCATAGACTCTCACTAATTTGGCTATCCTTTCACGTTTCAGCCGCCGTCTTCAGGCTCAGCTTAACACAATGCAGGAGAGTATCGACAGCCTGCATAGGAAGAAGGTATTGTTTTATATTGAACAAGACGCGTTACTAGTTCCTATTAATTAGGCAAAAAACTTGTTTTTTACTTAAACAAATAATTCAAGTGGTTTCCTCAAGTCTTAAACCGTGTTCCGAAAAATACACATAGCGGTTTTAGCGCTATTATAAGACCTTTGTATTTAACAAATATAACATATTTTAAAATACACAGCGATTTACTATATAAATGTCAAAACGAATTTTAACACAAAGTGTCAGTCGAACTTCTTTTAAGGAGCCATTCGAAGTAAGGACAGAGAAATGTGCTTTATCCAACTGTAATATCGTGCTTACTCGTCATGCATGTTTATACAATAGTTGTCAATATATAATACTTTAATTCTATTAACAATTAATAAAAATCAAACAGGAAGGTTTGACAAATGTATATATGCGAACATTTTTTTCTTTTTTTTCTATAAAACTTTCACAATCAATAATTATTTCATGTTTGAAAAACAAAATGTTCACCGCTGATGAAGTAAACGTGTCATGAATTTTTTAGAATTTACAGTTAATGTTTGTTTTATTAATAATATGATTCCGTTTTCGACATACGGCTTAATTTGACTTAATAACGTATAAGACTTTATGATTACAAAAATACTGTTATTGAACGGAACGTTGTTTTTTTCAAAATAGTGCATACATTGACGTCATGATTATTATTGTGTTAAAATTAATCACACATTATTAAAGCATCTTACCTAATAGAAGTGTTGTATTACGTTACCGAAGAATCAGTTCATCAATTAATTAATGCCGTTACCAGATCATTGAAATGAATCTTGAGAAATTACATCCGAATCGAGATGGCCACCGAGGAGTACTTAAGCGTCACTTACAAAATATTGAAGATGCCATGTGTGAGTCGCCATTGATATATTGTCTAACATCCTCGAAGCGTATTCCACGAAACTGAAGATATACGAATCGATCAAGGAGTAAACTCTATCATTAACAGTGACTGATGCATTACAAAAAGGGATGCTGGCGACGAAGCAACCATCAATTGATATGAACATTAAACTGAGAACATGTTAAGCTTTCCGGGACAAGCAGCGTCCATCCAAACTTACCACTCCGCCGTTACACCAGCAGAAACAACACTTTTACCATAAACTACTAGTATCTTGCAATCAGAGTAGCTTAACCAGTGTTATGTCAGGGAACTGCCGTTGGAACGCAGGTAAACGTAAACGTGTTTACGGTCAACACCAGTAACCCAAGTAACGGTTTTTAATCTAAAAAATCTTCAAACATTTATGATACCTTCGTTTGACGAAGATATTTATAAAAGGCAGTTGTTAGAATTCCTCTGAATCAACTATTTATTTGAACTACAATTTTACAGTCGTTCAGAAGTTTCCCTACTGCAATCACAACTACAGGGTGCCGTCGTGCGTACAATTGTGATTAGCGCTAACAAACGCCATTTGTTGATGCTTTTTACGCCAGATGCAACAGAGAATTAATCAATCACATCGCATTACACATGCTACAATGCAGGCACCTTTCGAGCTACTAGTTCCGTGCAACACTTTGAACAGCATGCCTTATTTTCATTATATAATATAAACTTACGTTGGGTAAGCGACAAAAACGGGCATGGAAGTAATGGAGTTCGTGTCCACATCACCAACTGAAGACGTACCAGCAGGCGCCAATTACAATGCCCCGACAATAAAAAAAACACGGCAGCTTTTCCTTGGAAGGCCGCCCTTGAGCCGTTACCGACAATCTTTAACGTTATCCACGAAGAGTAGAGAGTACTATTTGGCAATTAAGCCGGAAACTAGAAAAGCCCAATCAAGCGCGAATAAATAAAATTGAAAATGAGGACTTATCAGAACCCCCATAAGCAACCATAAATTATAGTCCCGTCATCACAACTCACATTTTTGCTTGACCACTCCAGACAAAGACAGCCTTACCCAAAACTCAAGAAAGTGCAACCCCACTACTTAAAAAATCGGAACTCAAAACAACTTAACGTCTGATTTTACTGCCGGATTGTTACAATGCAGTCAATAGTAACTGGTCGTGGAAGTAAATTTATCGCCGGTAGAAACACATTAGCTCAAGTGAAGACCTTCCGTGCGATTGATTACCACGAGGCCTATTTTGAAGCTTTATCTGTTAGAGGTGACCACTGAAGATGAACGTTCTATTGATGTCTAATCATTTATTCATGGCCATTGACAATGTTCATGTATGAGTGATACATTATATTTATGTGTAATTTAAACAGTTATGCGACCCCAAGAATGTTTTGTATTTATAACGCCGCGATTGTGTTGGATACGTTGACGTCATCATTAGTGTCATTGCTTATATGTATCGGACGTCATTTAAGGGTCTTACCTAAGAGACATTTTGTACTTAACTAACGAAGTATCAATACCTTCATTATATCAAATATTTATATAGCCATGTAGCATTATCTGTGTGTGACAAAATAATCAAAACTTATCACGATTTATTTCATAGTTTTCATAGTTTTCTTCGTCTACAAATCAATGAAGTGAATTTTCGTGACGTCTGCTTTAATCCTGCATGCCATATATATGTTAAAAATGTACGACATTTTCCACGTGTAATGTATTATTCGCGAATGACCATTCTCGACGATCAGACTTTCTTAAGAGATTAAAGAAATATGCGAAAAAAAACTCTTATTTATTCGCTAACTGTTATTTCCTCATGCAGCAAACCGGAATGCATTTGTATTAGCCTAATAGTTAAATGATTTTGATGCATATGTTTCTACTCAAACCGAATTCTGAAATATATTAATAGATAAATAGAAAAAAACAACATTATAATAATTATAAAAACGCTGCCTTAGAAGTGTAACTGAGTGTTCATAGTAAAAAATGTTATATTATATGGTCAATATATTTTGTATGACTTCAGACTGACAGCGAACATAAGGCGGATGAAAAAACGGAGCCGTTATGTAAACACGATACATTACGCGTGAAATCGATTGAGACCAGTTTGTGAGACAAAGAGTTCTAACACTAATAGTCTGCAGGGATAATGTGTATTTCTGCTCTATGGAGTATGTATACTTTAATCACCGGGCAATTTTGATTGTTATATATATATATATATATATATATATATATATATATATATATATATATATATATATATATATATATATATATATATATATATATATATATATATATATATATATATAGATATGTTGCACATAACTACGCAGTGTATATATATGCTTGCTTTTTTACTCTCGTTGTATTGATAAGTTTTTGTTTTCAATGTATTCAATGTTTGCACATGTCGTTAATATTCGGTGTGAATGTAAATGAATTTAGAGAATGGTGAAAACGAACAACAATAGCTTCGGTATAATTGTTTGCTAAGGAATAGTTTGATGATAAGACAATTCACGTTAATACAGGCACATTTGTCAGTCGTATATTGCATATGATATCGACAGTGCAAATTCAGTATTGTCTGAATCTGAGGTTATGGTGTATATTCTACTTTTTCGTACTATTACGTGGCTAAATGTATGTTTGCGAACAAATATATACCTGTATTGTATACCTTTATATTGTTGTATATTTCTCAGTGCAGTTGTATATTGTTGGTATTGGAAGAATGTGTGTGTTCGATGAATGTGGTTAGTATTGATTTCTTTTTAAAAGTATGATTTTTTTGTGCTTCACAATGGTAGTGATAAGAAGTTTTACTTTGTTTTAACTTTTTTTAAAATGCTATCGATATTGTTTGCCTTGCATTGTATTGTTGCTTCATTAATGATGTGCCTCTTATGATATGTTTAACATTTCTGTATTTGCATAAATGTGAATATTGTATAAGCATGTTAATTTGTGTTCGTCTTTTGATCGTTGTATCTAGGGACATATATTATTGCAATAATAGTTATGTATCCAAAGGCTTGTACAATAAGTTTTTTTAACAACACGATCATTTTGATAGCACGAACACCGTTTAGTATGCTCCCAATACTTAATCGAATAATCAAGACACTAACATCTACTGTTTTACCTGTTTGGGGCATTTAGAAACTAGTACATGATTGAATGCACCGAGAAAATTTGTCACAATAAAATTACGACTGATGCACACACTTTTAAATGTGTTCTCCATATTATTTTCGACATAATTTTAAATTGTGTCTACGTCCATGTACTCCTTTTGAAATGTATATAACTTTATGTTCAATATACCATACACTATATATCATTATTTTTCATTTTTAGCAGATAAAAATAAAAGTATATTTAGACGCATGCGCAATTAAATTGCAAATGCAATTGCGTATTATTAATTTAAAATGTAAATGTTATTCATATAACAGTTTAAATGAACATAAATATTTAATGCAAACCAATGTTTGTTATGCCTAATAACATACATCTGTATTTTCATACTGTATAATTTGTATAGGGGAATCTTTTTGAATGTTATATTGTTGTTTGATAAGATGTTAGTTTAGATTCTGATGTATTTTTATTTAAAAAAGTGTGGTGTGATAAGCAGGTAGTTACATGAAGCGACTAATGAAAAGAATTGCTTATAATGAAACTAACAACTAATTAAACTATTACCATTTCATATAATGTGTTAATGTGTGTCTTAACCTTCATGGATCAATGTTTCGTTGATTGAACTTATATTTGTGTATATATATTTCATACACAAATGATTTTGTAACAAAATAGATGAAGTTTTGTTTAACTGTGGTATAACTGTATTCCTATTATACCAACTTGATATTGAATTTGAGTTTCAATTTTCTTTGGTTTTTAGTTTTCAAGATCCGATGAAAACATTAAATTTTATCATCTATTTATAACGTGCGTTAATCTATGTATTAGCATTATGTATTATTTCTATATGATGTAACATGGACAGTTAATTAAACACGATAATGTATGATTTTAGATAGGTTCATACAAACTAAGTATATGTGTAGTGTTGGATTGTTTTATAATAAAAGCAGTTACGACAAAATTCATCATGTTTCATTATCAGCACATTTCAACCAATTTACAGTGCAGTTCTTACGTCATTCATGAACAGTTCAACAGATATTTCTTAAAGTTCTTCATATTTGTCTTTCAAATACTATACATAAAATGTTTAATTTTCATTTAGTTTCTAAAACATTAGTTATCTACTATTAACAAGCTCCTCGTTAGGGTCTATACGCATATAATAATTTTATATATTTGTCGTTTATCCTAACGCAATAATGTAATAAAAAACAAAACAATGTTCAGCGGTGTATCATGGAAAGCTAATGCAGTCGGTAACAGATTAACAACGCTCACAATGGACAACATAAGTCAATCAAACCTTATCTGATCTTCTTAAGAATGTACAACGTGTTTATGTTAAGATTAAGTAACTGATTAATATTTTTTTTAATCAGCATCACCAATACCTGTTTAATTGTTTTATTTTACTGTTTAACAATAAGATTTATTTTGTCGTTTTGTATTTCCGTAATATAACCAGCGTTATATTTTCTTTGTATTTTTTAATGTGTAAGCTTTTATTAATAATGTACATTATTGTATTTGTATTGTTTACTGATGTATGTGTTAAGTTTAACGTGCGTTTTTTCTCATTTCATTGAGATATGCATACACTCAACTATTCTTGTACAAGTGTAAAGTTTGTTCTTACATTTCTTAAGCAATGTAGATCTGTATACGTAGGCGTTTATGCATTTTTTAACAAAAGAACATTGATTTACATAAGTTGCAGATGTGTTTGTTTAAGTAGTAACAAACACAAGAACACAATGTTGAAGTCTATGTTTACGAGTGTAAAAGTAATTATAAACATATGCCTTTGACACGTTTCGCTTTAAATATGAATCATTTGAAAAGCTATAACCTACGAAGGAAAAATGCATATAACAAGAGTCTAAACGCAAATAGCCAATATTTTAATCTGTTTTCTTTCCATAGATTGCATTGGTCAAAATGTTTATGTTAGTTCACCACACATATGTAATAAGAATTTTGCAATGTGTTTGCCTTTAAATTTTAACTAAACAAACACATGTCTATTAACGCATTAATTAAATGCATATAGTTATTATTATTTTATAACAATGATATTTAACAAAATACAATCAATGCAAACTAAATTTTACTATGTATTTTTAATAGGTAACGCCTTTTTTGCTGTCTGATATGTTTGTTTGACATTCTGAATGTTACTGAAGGAGCTATATTTGCATTTCATAATTATACTGATGCATATTATAAGTTAAAGAGTGTAAAAGTAATTCTTTGAAACTTCTGTGCTTTAAACATGATTCATTTGAATCATTTGAATAACTATAAGAAACGCAGGAAAAATGCACTCATATAACAATAGTCTGGACGCAAATTATTTTATATGTTTTTTTTCAAAAGATTTTCAAAAAGTTTATGTTAGTTCACCACACATATATACTAAGTATTTTGTAAGGTGTTTGCCTTTGAATCGTAACTAAACAAACACTTGTCTTTTAACGCGTTAATTAAATACATATAGTTATTATTATTGTATAATGCTTTTGTTTGACTTGCTGTATGTTACTGCAGGAGATATATTTGCATTTTTATAATTATACTGATGCATTTTTTTCTAGCTTAGTATACATATATACTACAGAAAATGACGCATTCAATAATTTGCAACCAATGTTAGTGTGTTTTTATTACTCCTTCTTTTAAGTTGTATGAACGAAATGAGATTGCATATAAAATGATATATTAAATGATGCAATTTTTATTTCATAAGTAATGTATACAGTTTGATTGATGTATTATATTATGTTTGTTTGTCGTGTATTGACTAAGCAATCACACATGTGGACGTATTTAATTGTACTTGAACTAAAATGCCATGCGTTTGGGTTAGATCTAAATATGCAATAACATTGTATGTCGTTAAAGAAACATCGCAAAAGGGGTAGATTGATCAAATGTCAGTATTATCATAGTTGTCAAACACATGAACGGACAATGAGAGTTTGACTGAAGTTGTTAGAAACAGTGACTCGCTTTTTGAACTGGTTGCGAGTGGAATTTTAAAAGGACTTTCATTACTTGTATCTTATGTTATTTTCTTAAAGGCTCTATAAAGGTGACAAATCCAATTATTATGCATATCAACTGGTCTGATTTTACCGGATTTCAGTTACTCTTGCATAAAAACTGCTAATAAAACAGCTTAGGTACAACGTTGTCAAGAATAATGGAAGATAAACCCGTTTCATAATTGGAAGAAATGTTAACATTTTTGCAACTAACGTGATGTGTAGCCTCAGAGCGGTGACATATGCTAAAAATAGCCGAAAGAAAATTCAATTTTAATTCTATTTTAAACAACTTTTAACCAGCAGAAAGTAACTTATTAGATCACTACAAACGTTTTAACTATTTAGAAAAGACCTACTTTGTGGATGATACTGGAAAACGTTAAAAATCATCGTTATATTTTTGTTGACCTGAGTCACTTTCACTATCTCTTTTCCGAGTAAACAGCGATGTTAATAAACTGATTGTTTGTAAACACAATTGACTTGGAGGACACTTTATTTTGAGCTCAAAACAAGTTGTATTGCTCGTTTTTTATTGTAATATCCGATAGCATATTTATATTGTTTTTTGATAACCTTTATAATTAAAATATGAAAAAAATATTTCAAAATCGGTAAATAATTACGGATCTTCACCTTTATAGAGCCTTTAATGATTTTGAAACTGATCACCCACGTGTTACGCACATATGATATTTATTACGCTTTAACCTTTGCTTTTTGTTCAAGATGTGCACGCGGGACATAAAGTTCATAGGAAAAGAATGCATATGCACATATGAACATTCTTTAAGGACGTCTGCCCGTATACAATACACTTTATAAAACCTAGCTCTATAGATTTAAAACGTCCCGTGTGTGATTGCAATGAAATATGCATACCTTATAAATACTTGTATTATTCTCATAATTATTAGTAGTAGTATATCGTTTGTATTGTGTATTCTATCGTATAGTTCATTATTGAACATAGTTGTTCTAACGTGTTTACCAACAAACCATAGTGCAAATAAATTTATATACATACATAAAAGGTCTGTTTTGGACTACAGTTAAACGTTTAATTGTCGTATTTATGTTCAATTCTATCATTAAACATTATACATTCAAAAATTAGACAAAAGTAACATTCGATTGGGTTTTATCTATTTAATGCTTAAACAACTATGCACATTTGTTTTGCTGTAATTGCACTATGATTTATTGAGCAATTCGATTATTATGTGTTTAAATGTATTTTGATTTGGGACAACGTTTTGAGTCTTTAGGTATAAAACGACCGGTAATCGAGCATCATTATTCGCAGATATGAACGATTAGATATTTGTGTATACGTATATTCCATAATAATTTAGGTTTTCAAATTATTGATGACCATGTGTTTTGTGT